>NC_059227.1:30930766-30992662 GCF_020615455.1 Coregonus clupeaformis | reverse complement strand
CATTACGCTTCATTTGGGATTACTGCCAGCACGCGTTTCGGGTTCTTTTACGGTGGATCTTGTCGTTTACGTCGCTATGAAGCGACCAGCGCAAGCGTGAGTTGGGCGCATATTACTTACAATGTAACACGGACCAAAAACAACAAACGATACGCGAGTCCCAGGTTAAACAAATAGCCTACGATCAAGAAGAAAGGTTGTTGTTCAATCAGAGACGACACAGCCGCTTCGATTGGAATCTCACTTCGGTGCCAACATAATAGAATGAAACAAAACCAAACACAAATCTGAAGACATTTGTCAATAAGTCCTGTAGTTGCATGCAAGGTAATAGTGGGCAGCTTGGCTTGAAGAAACAACTGTGAGCAATATTAGAAATGAAGACACAATAAGAACACGATACCTCCCTCTTCAGGCCCCACGCAAGACTCGCGGGGTCAAAATGATCACAAGAACGCAATCCCGCAACCACACGGGGACCTAGTGACGACCTGCAGAATAAACAAAGCCTACATCACATTATACACGTTAGGACCAAATCTCGTTGTACGCATTAAAATTGCCTGAATAGTATTTGGATGATCCAGTAGAGACAAACATATGGTCAGACGGTTCAAATGTATTTCTTTGGTAAAAACTAACTCAAAGTCAAGTTTGGAGGACAAAAGAATGCCGAGTTGCATCCAAACATACTTCACGGGTGAAAGCATGAAGGAAAGATCACAGCAAGCCGTTTTTCGCAGGGGAGCCGACTGGCAAAGGAAAGAATGAATGGGGGCCGAGATCGCGAGATTTGCCAGCAAAGGCACGAAACGCAGCCGGGTCTTTCAGCACGACCAAACATTATCGCCGAAGAGGCGGCTTGCGAAGAAAGCCATAAGTCCTGAGTGGCCACAGTCTCCACAATCTCATGGCAGTACCTGGTGAGTTGAAAGGTCTGTTTGTTGCCTCAAACACACGTTTGAAAGGCATGGAGAATGTCAGTCAGCAACATGTAGAGGCCCCAGAAAGACTTCATAGCAGTGGTCCTTGATATGTCATTGTTAACAGCAGTATATAACAAAGTAGCTGAGAAACTTGTTATTGACAAATACTAGGCTTCACCATACCTGCAACAAATTATTGGTAATTCTACAATGATTTTTCGATTTTTTCTCATTTACTCAGCAGTTATCTGTACATACATTTAAAAATTGTACTCATTACCTTTTAAGTGGAATTTGCACAATTGGCGGTTGACTCAAAGACTAAACGTTCACAAATGGAAACATATGGGAACTGGTTTTGTGACGAGATGACGCCCGGCCTGAGCAATCGATAGCAGTTATCTACCGGGAGGTGACACACTAATACTTGGACAAAACCATGAAAGCCTGGCCGAGACAAGAACCTGCCAGAAAGGACAACTGTTGCTGAGCACTTCTCGACAATCTGGGCTTATGGGAGAATGGCCAGACTCACACCTGAGAAAGGCATTGCACCCGAGTTTGCAAAGCGCACGCGAAAGACCAGAGCAGGGGCGCGGGGCCTGTGCTCGATGACAAAGTGAAACAAGAGAACACAGGCACCGTTGTCACCTTGCTTCCGGTCACTGTTTCGTCAGCCTCTTCCCGAATATTTACACAGCTATCAGTAATACCTGCAGAAACTGCTGATCGATTCACTATACCAAATCATATTTTCAAAGAGCAACACGAGCAGATGCTTTCATCTTCCTCTTCACTTCGACGACGATTACTTAAGCGAATTTTCCGTGGCCTAATTGAACAAATACAAAAAATATGTCAATGCGGTCAAATTAGAGAATAACTTGGTTGAGAGCAAACTGCTTCAGTTCAAAAAGGATGGTTACGAGGTATATCAAGTTTCCGGCCATGGGGACTTCACAGTTGGAGTTTTCAGCTGCAGTTTACGTGTTTGTGTCTTCAGGTTGATTATCTAGTTTCATGGGCTTGCGTTGGTCGCGGTTTCAACAGAGGCAACGAAGCTGGGCCGCTTGCTTGTCTTCTGATTGGGACCAATACTTAGGCGGAAGCCTGAATTTTTCCACAGTACTTTGCGGATTTTGCCCTCGCGTATGGTTTGTGTTACTAGGGACTTTCAATGCATCGCTTTGTTGTTTTGTTTCTATGAATCAATTAAAAACACGCCAGCATTGTCCACTTCGGGTCAGACGTGACAAAGCCCATTAGCGCTTCGTTTTAATTCACTTACAAAATGGTTCGTCAGGCCGCAGAGCTGCGTTCGACTACTATCATGCCAAACAAAGAATTGCATTTAAATACGTATCCAGCCGAGGCTTCTTTCACGCAGATGCAAAATAGCTGGCAAAATGCATACACTCGTACCAAAAAGGTTTACCAGGTATTGTTCTATTCTGGACAGACAGGCCTTACATGGACGATAACTGGAGACACAGGAAAGACACCACTAGAAATAATAGAACAATACGAAAAGATTTCCAAGAAGACAGGCCCGGTGCACGATGCCGAGAAGGCCTTGATTAAGTGTAAAATGATTTATATACATTTGAAAGTCTCATTCATCGAGGAGTGTCTTCCCAGGTGTAAATAGTAACAATGGTTACTTCTGAATCAGTCAAGAGGAGCCTAACAAAATACACATCATTCGCTATGGCCATTGAACAGCTAGCTACTTAAAATCGCATCAAAGAAGAACATTAAGGGATTAAAAACAAGGTGCCTGCCTACGGGACGTAATTCAGCACTGCTCAGAGTCTTCAAGTGTCCATGACATCAACCTGCCCATACCCACCATCAATATTGATTGATCGTCATCAATGCAGGTTTGGCACTTCGCTGCCTGAGAACCGAGGAGACCACAAACATTTTTGAAGACTCCTGAGCCAAAAGAGCACCATCTCTATCGCCCCACTGCCGAACGCCAGCCTAATTTTTGCACAAACGCAGTACTGAATATACGACAGGAATGTTCTTCAGACAACCTGATTTGCCGTGAGC
This sequence comes from Coregonus clupeaformis, assembly GCF_020615455.1. NCBI lineage: Eukaryota > Metazoa > Chordata > Actinopteri > Salmoniformes > Salmonidae > Coregonus > Coregonus clupeaformis. Next base: position 30,989,681 of record NC_059227.1, on the reverse strand, counting down.
AACCAGCAAAGCTTGGAAGAGATAGGATTCACTTAACGTTCCAGTCATTTCAGCAACATCACAAACCTCACAACCGTTTTACATCGAAGACAGTCTGTTCGTCTTCCCCGTCAGAATAAGCAATGATACACTGGAAACATAGAAATGGCACTGCTGAGCCAGTTGCGAGCAACCTGGCTTCATATCCACGCCTTCAGTGAGTTTACACAGTCCTCTCCTTACAATTCAGATTGAAAGAATATCAGAAACTGCGAGTTGTAACGCTAATACTTGTTAAGAGCCAAGTGTTATCGCGTCTACACTGGGCTAGGTCTGGTTAAAATTTATTTGTTATCTACTGTCATTTCAAAGATTCAGGCAGAGTGTTCACACCATTGAATGGGCACTAAATGTGCCAGAGCAAATCACTAATCTTGATCGCGAATGACTTCATTACTGAGCCACAAAGTTGATTGCATGTTTTTCACTGAAACACAACAGCCGCCTTATTGAGCTTCTCGATTGCTGGCCATACTTCTCCATTGCAGTGCGAAAGGATGGGGAGGAGACTTACTTTAGCTACGAGCCAGTTGCAAGGACATTTCATTTGCACTTAGTCTATCACGCCATACTATTTAAATGTCACACAGTGCCACACTGAAGGTGACCACCGCACGTCTCACTTCTTTTACTGATTTCCGAATTAATAACTTCCGAACACCATGAGAAGGTGCGATTTTTAATATTCATGCTGACAAAGAGACGCTGTTGCCGCTGACCGTATTGTCTTGAGTTTCATGGACTTTGGTTCAACACTGCCACAAGCTCACCATGCACCGTGGCTGCACAGACCTGAAGCATAGCAGGACTTTCGTTGACATATTCTGGTTGTTTATGCGCTTATTCGAAACATCACAGTGTATTTTTTACTGCCTTTTTCTTCATAGTACAGTAGCCACAAGAAATGCCATCTACCGTTAGATTTGACATATGAATAATACTTCATCACGAGTTTCAAGTGATGACGCAGAAGGATACTTAATAGCAATTGCTGGCACCATAGCTCCAGTGTCAAAAGGTCAGAGAGCCTGGAGCGAGGCGAGGAAACTAATAAGCTGTTATAGGTCATAGTATAGCAGAATGAAGTGGGAAGAAAGTCAAAGCTGCAGGTCCATTATGACATGCTCCCGAGAAGAGCAATCTGGCATATATAACAAGGCAATTAGAAATATCAGATGGGCTCATTTTCTAACTTCTGGACTAATGACGAGTGCTCCTTCTAACATTGATGGCCTGTCAGCTTACCATTGAAATTTATAAAACTTTTCTCCACATCTAAATGTGATGAGTTTGCAGTTTAGAGATAACAAATGCCAGGCTGCACAGTCAGCAAGACTGATGAGATGTTTGATATGCTCCTTAAAGTAACACTAAAGGTGATATTCATGGATTGCTTTCCCGGCTGACATTGAACATGCCGTAAAGACATCACAATGTCTTCGCCTGCCTCTCTATTCTGCCTTCCGTCATCTTCAAACAATGCATCAGATATTCGAAGAAGCGCAAGCTATTGTTGGATCATTCCTCGCCACAAGCACCTTCTCAAAGATCGCCACGGTGAAATTCTTCGAAGAAAAAGTAATTCAGACTTTCAGTTGTCACACTCAACCTTCCATTTTTGCAAAATTCTCTGAGAAGAAGCCAAACAGCCAAAAGTTTTTGGAAAAACTGTCTGTTTTAGGCACACCACAGCACAGAGACAGCCTAGTTAAAATGGCAACATCTTAGACAACACAGAGCTTTAAATAGCCTGTCCTCTGGATTGCTTAAGTGATGCATTCAACACACCTTCTTTGACATGATGTTCTTCTGACAGATTGAAGAGGCAATAATGAGAGTTTAATCGTCAATAGTTTTTTGTCATTCTTGGCACTGCAGAAAATACATCACATGTGGCTCACGTTGTTCTATTTATCCGTAATGTTCAGCTTATATACAGTACCACACCAGGGGTGCTCTACTTATTATTTACATTGTAGAACAATAGTGAAGACATCAAAACTAGAAACACATATGGAATCACAGTAACTCAAAAACGTTAAACAAATAAAATATGATATATTTGGAGATTCTCAGTAGCCTTGAAATAGCTTTGCATTCTTCAACCAGCCAGGTAGTCACCAACAGCCTAAAGAGTTCCTTCATAGGCGAGTTACTTGTTGGCCGTTCCTTCATTTCCGCACATCTAACGCCAATTGCTGAGGTTGGGCGATTGTATTGTCATTTCGATGCAGCACTACCTACAATGCAGGAACCTGAATGTGTAGAGGTTCAAACTTGACTGGTGATCATACAAATGATGTCATGTGCCTTGAGCGGCCGGAAGCTCAGGTCGCCTGGATGGGAATGCTCGTTAAATTACTGAATGTAAGGTAATGTTGAGTGAGCTTATGCTGAATTAAAAATATACATTTAAAAATAAAAACACCACCTGTCACACCGCGGCTTACAGGTGGTAAGGTGGCAGTGTTATCATCATGCCATGGGACAGGCTAGCGCAGGACCGGGAGAAGTAAGGATAGAGGTAACACGAATGGACACACAAAGGCATTTTCCCTGGGATGAAAACCTGCAAACGACTGCAGAGACCCGGGGCAATGTTACTGCTTCAACACTGACACGATTCAAGACAAACCCAATATAGCAATGCTGAGGTCGGCACACACAACAGAATAGCACAATGTGAAATCTGATATCTGTGCCAGCCCAGACTTCGACCCATTTGAAAATTTCTCCTCTTCCTTGAGTGACTTGAAGATTGCTGCACTCACTACTTCATCTAACTCTAACAGCGCTGAGAAAAGGCCCGCCATGCAAGGCGAAAGAATGAGAAAATCCTCCGTCCAGATGCGCAACGCTGATATATATAGCGGGAAGCCTGCTAAGATAAGATGACTCTAAAAGTTAATGCTGCCAGCGCTGCAGCTTACATGTTATTGACTCCTCTCCTCAGGAAGTGAATACTCTCTCTCATGTGTGTAAATTAGATATATTATATCTAATTTTCATTAATACAGCTACAAGAACAATTTCCTAAAAACATGCTTTTCACTCCTAACATGGGTGCAATTGTGTGTAGATGGGCAGATTATAATTTTTAATTCATTTGAATTTAAAGCCGTAACAACAAAAATGTGGAATAAAAGTCAAGGGGTATGAATACTTCGAAGGCATCGTAGCTTGATGTACACGATGAAACCATGGTTGTCACCGTTCCATAGAGAAGTGCCCGAGAACCGTAGGTGGTGGTATATTGCAAAAGCAGTTCAAAACCACTAATGGCAGATAACACCTACATTTCTATTTTACTTCATCACATTCAAAACCAAAACATGCACCAGCAGCCTGTACTAAGCTCGCGCCTGCTCAAAAATATCGGCACACACTCCCTACCAACAGAAAGGCAAAGCGCATGCATAAATGCAAACAGATTATTTTTTTCCGCCTTCCCTGAACTCCTCCAGATTCACAGCTGTATCAAAAGTCCAACACAAAAGTCTATTTATAACATTAATAACAGAAAATATAGTTTCATATACTAAAGTACAGCATGCTCATGAACTCACATTGCACCGCATTGCCATTACTCACAATGTAGTGAGGCATAATTGCAGAAAGGCATAAATACCTCGAACATGTTGACGAGACAAACGAGTAACTATCAGCATGAGCTTATGGCATGATACAACAATTCATACTAGTTAATACAACTATTTAGTCACTTCCTTGGCTACTAAACGCAGCTTTCTTCTCTTTTCGGCCTGTTTCGCTGGGTTGTAGCGCTTTTCGCTGTGTCTTTCGGGCGCACAGCCTAGCCAGTGCTTGCTACCGCTTCCTCTCTCCTTCCATCCTCAGTACTGTACACACAGCCAGGCTCACCCCCAGAGAGTGAAAAGGCCTTCTCAAATGGCCAACAGGTTCAGTAGCCACACCGCACACCTGGGAGAGCAGTGACTCATCTCGCATAGTGGCTCCTGCATAAAACTCCGAGAAAAAAACATGCAGAAAAAACTTAATGACATTAGTTGGGGTTTTATCTATTGGAAAGCACTTCAGATGCTGTTTATTATAAGAAAATACGCACATTTAATACCAAGGGTGTGTTTCACTAAACAGAATAAGCTGTGATAATAACAGTGTTTGATTTATTGTAGGCCATTAATACACTTACGCCAGCTTAAGTTTTCAAGTTACTCTATCATCATGTCACCAGAGTAAGACCCGATATTTATCGGTGCGAGCATCAAGCTCATCACTGCATTCTTCACACCGCGTGAAGTTCATCAACTTGTTTGTTCGTAGCCTGCCAGTTCCTCTCAGAGTATTCATACCTTGATTATTCCACATTTTGTTAAAGCCATCGTTTTCGAATTCAAAATGGATTAAATATATTTTTCCTCACCAAATTCACACACAATACTCCTTACGTGGTCTCTTCTGTAGCTCAATTGGTAGAGCATGGCGCTTAACGCCAGGTAAGCGGTCGATTTCGATCACCCACACGAAATGTATGCAGCACATTACGACCGTGTCGCTTGATAAAGCTGCTCAGCAAATGCCATACATTATATTATTATTATAAGGACAAAGTAGTAATGTTTTAGAAATGTTTATAAATGGGAATGAAAAATTTGAAAGACAGATTCATTTACATTAGTATTCACACTTGAAAGTCAATACTTTGTAGAAGCATTCTTGGCAGCTTATTGAAGCTGTGAGTCTTTGCAGCTTACGCTTCAACATTTGCCATTACTTAGAAAATGCCTCGTCAAATTGGTTGCTGATCACACATCGTTACTGCTCCGCCTCAGATTCGCAATTTAAGTCACAATTGGGTCCCAGAACCAGAACACTCACGCTTGGTAAGCAATTTCCAGTGTAGATTTGAGGTTGTCTCAGCGAAAAGTATCGGTCAAAGCAGACTGAACTAGGTTTTTCCTATTTGCCATGCTTATTCCGCTTATTTATCTCTGAAAATCTCCCAGTTCCAATACTGCTAGCATACCTACAACAGCGATAACCACCATGCTTGAAAACATGCGAGCGATACCTGCAATATAGCCAGGTTGATTTCCACCAAACATACCATTTGTGGCAGACAAATGAATTACTTAAGTCATTTTGCGCAATACTTTTGTTTCACAACAGAATGTAAGTTTGGAATACTTTTATTCTTTGTACAGGGATTCCTTCTTTTGTTTCAATGACCAGGTTACTGCGGTAAACTGATAATGTTGTTGACTATCCTCAATTTTTCTATCGCTGTTACGAAATCGTAACTCTTGAAGTCACCATTGGCTCATAGCGAAATTCCCGAGCGTTTCCAGATTGTATGTGTGAGGCAGAGATGAGAATACCAAAAATCATACACCATTACTGCACACAAGGAGTTCATGCAGCCATGTGAAAGTTGCTACAAAGATTATTCTTTATCTTGTTTAGCTTGCCGTATAGGGGTACAATATTTATTTACCAATACATTTTTAATACTCTGTGTGCAATTTCACCTTGACATTTATTGAATTCATTTTTTAACAGAAGAACACAACAAAATGTGCAAAGGGTGAATACTTTCGAAAGCTCTGTGACAACCGTATGGTTTCTCGAAATGTAGTGGGAGGACACACACCATATCATTGTGACCAGCTTTGACATGATGGTGATTATATCACATTTGCATAAAGTGGATTCCCACGCTATTTCACATAATTACTTCTACAGACACAAAAGATTCACCACAGCAACTAATAAATTACAGGTATTTTTCAGTATTTGCAATTAGTCAAATTTCTGAGCTTCATCACAAAGGCAAATGTGATTTTGTTTTTTATACGTGTACGACTTTTTACCCACATAAAGTCCGGTGGATGGAATGATTATTGTCAAGTAAAGAAGAGCAGCAGGCGGTTAGTACATTCTTCACGTGGCTCAGCCGGGTAAGCATGCAGTAACGCCAGTGTTGCGGTCGACCTTCACGGGACAAGTACGGGTCGTATGCACTTCGCCATGCAGTATTCACTCCTCTTTCGCGAGCCTTTCTGTTTTTTGTTGCCTACAATCCCGGAATTAAAATATTTGGGAAACAAATCGGGCTTATTTATTACATGCTGCTTGTCGATAACAGGTGTAGACATTGTCATGAAATATTGCTTCTTATTCAATACCATTTTTTTATATGTGCAATAACGTGGCGTTGAGCAGCAGAAGTAAAATAAAATATCATAGGAGTACATAGACAGGGGCCGGGCAAGGCTGATTTGCCACAACATGCCTGCCACTTGAAGACAAAAATAATTTGCGAAACAAACAAGACATAAGATAAAAACTGAAAACTTGAAAGGTGCATAACCACTACTCAAAGTCAATATACTTGTAGTCACCTTTACCAGTAGTCCCATGTTTATTACCGGGGATTTTCCCGTCTCTTCAAGCAAATCTGCTCCATCTCTCAAGTTGGATAAGTTCTGCTGGTGTACAGTCATACCACGACGCCAATTGGATTGAAGTTCGCTTGAAAATATTCCAAGACATTAATGTTTCACCACTTCGGCAAAAGCTGCTTTTAGCAGTATGTTGTCATTGTCCTGTTAGACCGCTCCAGTCTGAAGATTGAAACAGGTTTCTCACAATTTCCTCGTATTTACGCCATCCATCACCTTCACCTGACCAAAGCTTTCAGTTCTGTCGATATTGGTTACCATGCTTCACTGTGATGGCTGCGATATGAAAAGTTGTTTGCGCCAGACATATTTTGATGGTTAAAAGCTCATTTTAGTTCATTCTAGTACTCTTTCTTCCATATGTTAGAGTTCTTCATTTTTTGGCGACAAAAGTTTTTTTCGAACGGCTTTTTTCTTCATAGTTTCAGTTTGTGGAGCGCAATGCTTAGCAACTTACGGACAGATACCACCTTCTTCGCCGTGGAAGCTTGCAGTTTCCTTCGTGTCATCTGGTCTTTTGCCATTTCGATTAATGCCAACCGCGAGTTTGCGTTTCGGCAGGCAGCCAGGTGCCAGCACATTTCCATTTATCAATGGTTTTAATGGTAGCCAGGACGCTTCTGTTTTCAGACATTTTTTATCAGCCTCTTGATTCGTGGCTTCACAACTCTGTCTCCTCGACTCCGCTGGTTCATGGTGAGCCGGCTGCTTGGTGGTGCCTCTGGTTGGGGTGGTGCGTTGCAGATACTTCTGCCTGAGAACAGGTGTATATATGGGAGAACAAGCATTCTGATACACTGCTGATTTAGTGTTTCTGCTTTGCAAAGCATGTAGAGTTCGTAATTATCATAGGTACACTGGCTCTGTATATATTCTACCTGCAACAAAATTCAGAAACATTGCATGATTTTTGCTATTAATTTGTTTATTGCATTTATTACAAGTATTTGATACATTGAAAAGCAGAACTTAATATTTGGTACAGAAAACTCTGTTTGTAATACAGATCACACGCTTCGTAATGACACACGTTAGATTATTCTCCAGGCATCTTCTCCTCGCATCCTTCGTGCTCGCCATCGCTATAATACGACTAGCCTCCAAAGATTTTTCTTTCTTATTGCCTGAGACTGAAGAAGCCACCTGCACCTGAGATGCTTTCACGAGCCACCTGCTGTTCCTGGCTGTAGCTTGTCAGAATACATTGAAGACACCAGTCACTACTCCAGCTCAATGCCTACGAGGAAAATGCCAGATCCGCTGATACATGGCCTCATCCACCGCAAATGCCCTGCCTTTGCAGCACTCAAAGAAGATGCTTCATTTCACAGCCATGCTGGGGGATGGTGTTCTTGGTTGTATCCTCTTCTTTCCTCCAAATGAGGCAGCGGGAAGTTTGAAATAAAAGCCTCATTTTTGTTCATCGCATCATTACCAATTGTTTCTTCGATTCAGAGCGCCTGACATAAGCCGGCTTGACTTCTGCGCTGCAGGATTTAATCTACGATCGCTGCAGCACACGGTTTTCGGTCAGGTCCTGTGCCTTCTTCAGTCACGACCGTGTCCTCGCCGCCACTTGGCAATGCCTTCCTCATGATCAGCTGATGCCCTCACGAGGCAGATCTGCATGGAGCCAGACGTGGCGATTGACCGTCGCTGGAATCCTTCCACTTCTGATTGCTGCGCCAACAGCGTTTCTTCAATAAAGCGCTTGAAACATTGTCCCAACATTCCAGGTCTGGCTGCCCGATGTCCCGAAGACATTTGTCTATTATTGTGTAGGTTACAGCGGACAGGTGTTCTTAACGAGTCAACAGGTGCATAATACAGGTAATGAGTGGAGAACAGGAGATTTTCTGTGAAGAAAACCAATACCACGGGATTTACCGGTTGGTAGGTGATCAAATACTTATGTCATGCACAAAATGAAAATTAATTATTTAAAATATACAACATGCTTTGTGGGGCAGGAAACCAAAATCGGCAGTGCACAAATGCAGCCTTTCTCATCATGTGACACTTAGACAGTAATACGTGTGACTTTACTTAACCACAGGTTGTTGTACCAGACGGCTTAGGGTTACAGCAAGGGGGTGAATAATATAATGCCATCATTTTTCTCGCTATTTATTTTAGAATATTTGAACAGTTATTTTTCATTTCATTCAACAAATTTGAATACGCAGTATGTCCATTACATGAAACTAAATAAAAATCAATTTAAATTACAGGTTGCACGCAACAAAATAGAAAACGGCAAAGGAATGAATACCTGGGTAGCAAGTACTGTGAATGCTTGATAAGAGCGCCAAATGACTAAATGTAAAATAAATGTACAATTACGGGTACTTCGTGCCGCGGAAAGCACAAAGGTTGTGCCTGCGATCGTCTGAAAGAAAGCCAACAGCATCTTCTTACGAAGCAAAAGGAGATTGAATAATGATTTCCAGCATGAGCCAATGGTTTGTTCATTTCGCCTGTTCTTTCTCGTGACCACACCAGTGCGCTATTTTACTGACATCTTGAATCGCTGCCCACCATATTAAAACAGAGCACTTTTTATTTAACCCATGATTCAGAAAGTTAGTTATGATAAATTTATTTGCTAATGACAGCCTACAACAAGCCAACAGCAAGCTTGCCATTGCCCAGGTAGCCTGATCGTCGACAACACGAGACAGCATATAGAGAGTCAGGCGTGGTGTCAGAGACCTTTCCGCAACATGAGCAAGACAAAGGAGATGAGCTGCAGCTGATACAACACGTCGCGGGAAGCTGGTGGGATGGTCAGAGTTTTCTGGTACATATCAATAACAAATTATTACGGTTCAAACACACAAGAAAAGTTGTGAAGAGGGCATGACACGCTTCAGCATACCGAAGACATTTGGCATGGGTCCTCATCTACAGCTGCTCATTATTGAGAGCATCTTGATCGGGTAGATCGTCGCCGCTGGTATGGCAATCAGCCGGCATCTCATCGCAAGGTGCCACAGAGGTGGTGGGTGTGCCAGCCCAGCGGCTGAATACCGGGGCCAAAAGTTTGTCCAGACCTGGACAGCATTGTAAGATTGAGACTTCTTGATTTTTCAATACTTGTTATTAATGTCACGGGCCTCGCAACCCAGAAAGGCATCAGACAGAGAGGCTGAATCCAAGGTGAGGGTTTATTACAGATTCAGGGTGCAGGATAACTCAGGAATACATGGGCGTGGATGAGTTAAGCTGAGGCGGGTGTTGTCCAGATTGGCAGCCGCCATCATCAGGCAGAGAGTGAGGAAACGCCGACGAAGACTGGAGATGAAACAAAACAACAGTCTGGTCCGCTGTAGCTTGTGATCGATACCTGATAACCCATTGTTCATGGCTATCTATTCAGTGAAACTGGATGTTTGCCAGAGCCTAAGAGATGATCAGACCAGTAGACAGCCGATGGGGGAGAAACAAGCAGAGCCCGAGCGCTTCCGGAGATCACGGTCAGAAAACTAGTCGCCATATACTCTTCTGATCGCCACTCTGAGCTGCCAGATGGAGGCGGAGTCACGATGAGTCAGTCAAACAGCCGCGAATTTCCCAGATATTGAACAGCACGCCTGGAACCATGCACGCAGCACGAGGCGAGTGAGAGAGGTGAGAGTGGGGCCAGAGAGCCGAGGAAGAAGAAGCTGAGGCAGGGAGACATGAGTGGGATGGGATTTTTGAGCTCCTCGGTGTTTGAGTCGACCACAAACGATTGTCGAAGCTGTAATACTTCCTAGACCATCTCACCTACCCCGATATGGGGAGCGGGCTGGCGCCATTCTGGAAAGCGATACCGCCCCAAACTCTAGCGAGCAAGCCGCCGATGTTGTCCAGGCACCATTTTATCATGGGTTCGAATACAGCATTTCTTCCGGGAGAAGAAACAAGGAAGGTAAAGATACAGGAGACATCCAGTGCAGATGTAGGGAGAGACAGGCAGCCCAAGGCAACTGAGAGCCCAGGAGGTTAAACAGACAGCGCAGGCGTGATTCTATCTTCTTCGCTGTATTGACAGGGTGAAACCAGATGTGAGACTGATTGCAAGCCCAATGGCCAAAGAGAAGATTTCAGACAGCAGAGGCAATTCACATGTCGAAATCCACATTGGCAAACCGTGGGACTGCACCTCTTTGCCAGACGCTCAGGCAGAGGAAAGCTTGGCAAAAGCGGTTAACTTGCTGAATTAAACCATAGTCAGAACTATCACCTCAGTGTGGTAACTCCAGTGACCGCAAGTCCAGGGCCAGACGCACCATGGTCGCCGAATAGGAAGGGGGCAGGCACAGAGCCGGGTCGACGGGTACTTATTCTAAGGCACGGAGTCAGGCAGCAACAAAACCCTGAATTCTCGCGAGTAAATACAAACGCCTGCGAAGAAATAAAGAAACCGAAGACGCCAGGGTGACAAGCCATCTTGCTGGCGTGGGACCATTTGCGATCAGCAGATTTCCAATGGTCGATCAAGACCAGCTAGCCCTTTCACCTTCTCCACATGGACTTAGCTTTCGACGCTAGGCCCTCGTGGGACAATTGCCTGGGACTCATTTCTGCCTGGCAACATCCGGCGCCATTTGCCGCTTCTAGATCCAGGTCGACCGCCAGGGCAAAACATCGCCCCGGCCACGCTGAGGTTAGGACAGACGCAGCGCATTTGTGACAGACACAACGTTAACATTCAGCACCGGCCAGAAGCTCCTCGCCAGCCATTATCGCAGCCTGCCTTCAAGGCATTTGGTATAGTAGGCGCAGGGAGTTGCCCGTGGAGCATAGATGGCGCCAACTCCTGTCAGGACGGCCATTCTGATTTGGCCTCGACGGGCCGCAAACCGGCTGGAGCAGTGAATCGCTTCTTCAGCTCCAACGCTGATCGGCCGATCACTTGAAGTCCGCCGCGTTGGCAGTTAACGCTGCCACACGGCCAAAATCCGATTTAGCCCGCGTAGCCCGCGAAACCTCGTGTCTTCCGGCCGCATCGGCCGGGCCCATTCTGCACCGCCGTCCTTTTCTGCCTTCCTGGTTCATCTCTAATTTTTCTTTTCGGAGATGATGTACCGGCAAAGGGATACCGGTGGGCTTTGAAACCCATTTCGGTCAGGCGACTCAACATCGCCAAAATTTGCCGACATGCTGGACAGGGTCGAGCAGTTTCTTCTCGAGAAGATCAGAATGTCATCTTAACAAACACAAAGAGAAATGATCCAGATGCCGCTCACCACTTCAATACGCTGGAGACGTTCAGGGCATCACTGACACTCTAGTGACCCATCGGGTGTAGCCACCGCCTCCTCTCGACCGGGGACCAGGTGATATCACACATGAAATTAGCAGGAACACCGCAGCATCGCGAGCGTAAGGCAGAAACCAGTGGCGCAGGATACTTGCCTTCAGCTCAACCTCTATAACAATACAACGGCTCTAAAGAGACTAATGTTGTTAAAACTTTGCCTGGCGGGTGATGACGGTCGGCTCCAGTAAGGGCTTGGGGGATGCAGTTTCCACCACGCCAGGTCGGGAGAGCACAGAGCACCTTTCCTTTGTAGACAGCTCAGGAACTGGTGGCTGATATATCATATGGTCGGGTGGGGAGGGGAGTGACAGAGCCTTCGTTTGCCGAAATTCTCTCAGTCGCGATATGTCTGACCAGGACAAATCTGGGGCTTTGCTCAACAGCCTGACCGGGAATCATCAGCAGGTCTTGAAAGATAAAGTTAGCAATGAACAGCAAGCCTAACCGTTGGTTTGCTCGTCCCACGAACGGATTGTGTTCTTCAGCCAGGGGTATCCAGTGATCAGAGGTTGGGCACGAGAATGAACACAGAATGAGCTTTCTCCCCGACAACGCAATCAGCCAGTTCGCCGCGAGGTTGCACACGTCGCTCTCAGAGCAACGCCACGATGCGCTTCAGCCGTTCCACACCGCACAAGAAAGCTTACTGAATCGATAAAAGCTGCGACGCTAAGTTTTCGATTCCCGCCTGGGAACGGGTCTTATTGCAGTACGAGCATGTTGACCGGTCAGCAGTCCTCCCGCCTTACGAAGTCGAAAGGATGGACAAGGGAGATGGGACACCAGCTACCACAGTAGCAAGGCTGTCCACGCCTACGGTGCCACCTGGGTTAACCTCGCGTCGCCTCTGCATGGGCCCAGAATCGGGAGAGGAGTCTTCCTCACTGTTCATTGCAGGAGAATGACGCAGCCTGTCCACTGACTGACCGGGGGAACCGAGAAGGATCGAGCTGACGACCCCATTGCTTCTCCCTTCCTTCAAGCGATTCCATTGAAACTACCTGGTAAGCACAAGCTGTCCAGGTCACACCGACAGAGATCAACTCGTCTGAAAGGCCTCCGACACTCCCGGTAAATATCGCCAGAGACTTCACCACTTCACAATTTATCACGAAAAACGTCGACGCCATAAAGTTTCTGGCAGCTAAACAGCGCCAGCTGGCGCCCTCCGCCGACGAATGGCAACGGCGAGCTCGTCTGCCGCAACCCTTTCAGCGCAGGGGTCTTACCGACACGAAAGGTCAGCACGGTTAAAGGCCCTAGCCTGTTCGGGTGGCATAAGAGTAGGTTGTAGATCGAACATTGTCCACATCAGGGCGCAGAGAAATCACCTTCATCGAAATCTTCAGTGCTGGTTCCTGACCTTCCACAGATCGTGGAAAGGTTCGGCCCTATCGTATCTCCTGGTGGAACATGTTATGCTACACCAACATCTTCTCGATGGTACGGCACGTTATCAGAATCTAGCCGCTGCTCACATGCCGATCGCGCACACGTTCTCACAGACAGAATCAGAAGTACAGGAGGTGGCAGGCTGATCCAAGGCAGGTTTATTACACCAAAAAGGCAGAGATAATCTGTGAACAGGAAGGGCGGCGTGGAGCCAGTTGAGGGGTGCAGGTGTCATCCAGCCGGCAGCCGCCGTATCATCAGCAGAGGTAGGGAGAGGGTTCCTGATCTAGTGACTGGAGACGGAACAAAACGAAATAAACTGTCAAGGAGCCAAAACAACTAACGTGCTGAGCTCTGTACCATTTCGATAAATCTCCAGCCAGCCTGCTGTATCGCAGGATTGGCCGCAGCTTAAGAAGGTGACGATCAGACCAGTGCAGATTGCCGATGGGATAGAGGTGCGCCTGCTTTACCGAAATTTGAGATCACGAACAGAAATAGTCGTCGAGACAGGACTTGAGACGCTCAGCAGTCACAGCCTTGTTTCTGTTGATTACATCTTTTTTCAACACAATACTGATAATGACAAAGCGAAAATAGGTTCTTAGATTTTTATTATTACAAATAAAAAATAGAAATACCTTATTATTATTATTACTGCACTATTTCGTGGGGTTTCAGCCCTTGTCATTTAGCAGATGCGCCAGAGTTTACCTCACAAATTGGTGCATTCACCTTATGATAGCTGCGGGGATTGGGTTCACTCACAAATTACGCTACACACATTTCATTTTGGGGTGGTAGAAGGATTACTTTATCTCTATCTCAGCAAGAAGTGGGCCAGGTACCGAAAGGTGGCATCACAGAGCGCCGCGAGAAGCTTGTCTCACCATTAGCAGAGCAGCTGACCAGCTTGACGGCTGGAACTGTAAAGTCAAGAGAGGTAGGGGAAGGCAGGCTGAATCAGCACTTCAGGTAGGGTCGATCAGAGCTCGAAGGCATGGCGCCACAGCCCGCAGCGCACCACAGCCTGCAGATGTTAACTGCGAGAGACGAGCTGAACACGCATGGGCGAGGCTGCTTCGACAGCTGTGTTTAACGGCCAGGGTGGCCCAGTTGCTTAGCCGCAACGAGACGGAAGATGCGCCTGATTGCACCTGTGCCGCTTCAGTGTAAGGCAAAGTCGCATTTCGCTTAATGCCAGAGCATGAACCCACAGGAGTCGGGTCGTCGCCAGATGTTACGAGTAACGATAGGCGCTGTTCAGGTCACGCCAGCACTCTGCACTTCCGGGAGAGACACAACGGAAGTTGTCACCTGCGATGATGCAGATCATGGAATGCCCGGGCAGTTCTTCGGAGGAAGAAAGCAGCCTCGTTTGCCGTTCGCTTGAGGTGATCCGTCATCCATTGCCGACAGCCCGAACAGAGACAGACAGGTCGCCACCCGATTATCAGAAGGGGGAAGACACCAGTGTCGCCTGCGCAGCAACGACAGCACAATAATAATAATACTTAGCAGACTTTACTCAAAGCTTTATTTCATAGTCAGCGCGCACGCCACAGCCGGACGAACCTGCATAGCTGCCGCAGCCTAATAGCCGAAAGCACAGAGACCACGCGTAGATGGAGACAGAGAGCTCACGTGAGATATACAGAGCCAGAATAGAGAGGCCCAGCACCGAGTTTCGGGAGAATAGATGCCACACGGCCACCTCGGTAGGAGATATTTGCCTGGGTAGACGCAATCAAGAGTGACGCACCTGAGAGCGCTTCAACCGAGAGAGTGAGCAGGAGGACGGTTCACAGAGCAGAGGACGCAGTAGAGACAGCTTAGTGGGAGAGCCTCCTAAGACAAAGATAGTCTCAGTTGAATGACCAGGTCTGAAACTCCGACTGGCAATCACTTCCTGAGAGAGATAGCAAAGAGAGTTACAGCTTCTGAGAGAAAAGAAAGAAGGGATGAGCTGGAACAGTTGCTGATTACCGACGAAGTGTGAGCTCTTTTTGAGAAAGGCGTACTTCGGCCTTGATGAAAGGGACATATCAGCGGTCAAGGATGAAAGTTGATGGCAGGTGAGGTAGCAAGAAGGCTCTCCGAGCATTTGGCCCGGAGAAATAAGCCGGGCAGGTTGTTGTGTCGTCGTCAGTCGCGAAGATTATCTCCGGAGAGAGAGGGAGTAAGAAGTCAAAGATAGGTGTGGCAGTGCAGTTAGACTGCCGGTGTCATTTGACTTAACAACGAGATCGATGTCGCCAACCTTCAAAATGGCCGACGGCACCACAGAGGAGGGGGATTCGTGAGGAGAAGGTGGCGGCGAGCTCCCAGGCCAGAGGCCGATGCTTTGGGAATTTCAGAGTGAGAAAGTGCTAGCAGTCAGAGAAGAATCGTGAGATTGAGGAAAGAAGGATTATTGCAGGGAAAGAGATGATAGATGGAAGAGGAGAGTAGCGGAGAAATGAGCAGTCAGTGCATGGCTATTTATCATCTCGAGAAAGGCGAAAGTGTTGAGGAGAGCGAGAAAAGGACAGGTCGAGCCTCTGGAAGGGAGCAGTGAAGATTCAGTAGAAGAACAGCATCTAGTAACATGAGTCACGATACTTGCCTGTAGTAGATGTGAGAGAGGTCGAGAAGAAGGAAAGAAAGGAGGCAGAGAGAAATGAGTCAAAGGTGACCCAGGAAAGCTGTCACCAAGAACTGAGGCGAGCCATCTCAGAGTGATCTCATCACAGCGTCATTGATGATGTTGCTTGATCGCCAGACAGCATGGAACAATGAGATAGACAGATGGGTCAGAGAATGTCCACTGGGAGAGATGACTCTCATTCTCGCTGACTGGGTATGTGAGAACACGAGGAGAAGGCATAGCGAGCAGCAGCTGCGGCAACTACGCCTGCCAGCCAAGAAGTCAGGACCGGAGTGGCAGCAGCCGAGAGCCAATCCCCGTGCCCGCCGGCCACGAATGGCAAACTCAGTAGGTTGGGCCGGCATTCGAACTCACGGGGTCGCAGCGCGGGACCAACAGGCAGCCACGCTGTGCGGTGAGGCGTTGTAGCAGTTTTGCAGGAACAGACAGACAGACATAAGACCAAAAATGGCCAGCAATAATGTAAAGGAGAGTCGAATGAACACCAAATATCTAAAAGCTTGGCAGAGCGGCTTTCCTTCACTACGTTGAAACACTAATCTCTTTCCAATCTTCACCAGAAATTAGCAATGTTGTATGCTGTTCAATGTTTTCTAGGAATAGACTAACTTGCCGTTATGACACTCATACCTGAGATTGTCACTCCTGAGCAGCATAGCCCTGATTGGAATTCGCTCGTGGTACCACTGATTGGACATGAAAAGGCACACACTGTTCATATGTGTCTCACAGTTGACAGTGCATGTCAAGCAAAATGGGTTACGAGGTCGGTTAGGGCCTGTCTGCATGGAGATGATTGTCGGTGCACAGCCTGGCCAACATATTTCAGAGCATATTGAAGGTCCTCAAAAACATGCAATGGAAGGTTTGGAATCATCAAGACTTCTGGGAGCTGGTCACTGCCGAGAAGACTAAAGAACCCGATGGCCACTCGACAGAGCTAGAGCTCCTCTGTGGGAGAGGGAGAAATCCTTCTGAGTAAAGGACAACCATCTTCGCAGTACTCACCAATCGTGTGCCTTGGCAGAGCGGTCAGATGGAGCCACTCAGTAAAAAGGGATGACAGCTCATTGGAGTTTGCCGCACCCAAAGACTCAGACCACAGAAAACGGGAAGACCTCGTCTGACCAACACGAACTCTCGCCTGAATGCCAAGCGTCACGCCTGAAGGAAATTCGGCAACATCTCACGGTGAAAGTGATGGTGGCGGAAAGCATCATGCCAGAGGATAAAGCGTGCAGGCACCGGGATAGTCAGGACGGCAAAGAGAACGGAGAAATTCTGATGAAACCTGCCCAGAGCCAGACCAGACTGGGGCAAAGTTCACTTCAACAGATGGCACATGGCCGGGACAACGCAGATTACGCGAATGCTTATCGCCGCCAGAGTCGATTGAACCTGATCGAACATCTTTGAGAAAGATCAAAATAGCTGTGCAGCAACACTCATCTGAACGACAGAGAGCCCGCAGAAGAAAGGAAACTCAGCCCAGTGTTAAGCTTCGAGTCATACCAAGAAGAATTGTTATTGCAACGCTGTCAAAGGTCCTTCAACAGCGACTGAGTAAAGGGCCCGAATACTAATGTAAATGTAATACTGTTTTTTATTTTTTAGTAATTAGCAAACATTTTCAAAAGTTGCTTGCTTAATATTATGGGGTGTTATGACGATGGCAGTATTCATATTTACTCTTAGAATGTTGCTGTAATGCAATAAATGTGGGAAACATGAAGATAATACTAAGTGTCAGAGAAGGCCTCAGTGTCGGCCCAAGACTTCCAGTCGGCTTCAGCATCGTAATGAGCCAGCTCAGTCTGTGCAGCGCCTTAACAAAGCTTGTCACCGGGGTTATAAGATTGAAAGAACAATTGTCGAGACCGACACAACTCTCCTCATGACATTTTCAGATAATGCTGTTTGTTATCTATGATAGTCATTTCACTCTACTAAATACTGATTGCAGGCTTCGGGCACGTACCCTCGTATATAGTCTTCATTGCCGTTTTATTGCAAGTCATTTACTGTTTGTTTAGTAAATATTTTCAACTCATTTCACCGTATTGGTTAAGCGGTTAAGACACCTGCACTTCGCACATGTGACAAATAACATTTGATTTCTGATTTGAAAGTCATGGGTGTGAATATTTTCTGAAGTCACTGTATAGCCTTGCGTTATCCCCCTTGGCATTTTCTTGTTTTGTTGGGAGACATACCCGTAATTTAAATTGATTTTTACCTGATTACGTAATGGACATACACAAATGTCCAACAGAAAGTGAAATGAAAAAGAACTTGGTTTCGCACCTAAAATAACATCAGGCATGTATTCATCTCATGAAGCTCTAAATACTGGTGCACCAATTGCCAGAAGTCACATACCAGCCAAATAAAGTTCACGGTGTGCAATTGTCATGATCTCAGTATATAATAATTAACACCATTAGTAAATACCACAAAAGCAGGCGGCTCACCAGCTTAGCGTGAAAACATGAAAGACCAAAGGAGCTTCAAACAGGAAGTCAGACAAGCTGTGGAGATCAGGTTGGGTTATGTGTAAGATTGTACACTACTTGTCGAGCAATCATTGTTCATTATTAAAAATGAAAGAATATATCATACAATAGTCTCCGCCAATACGCCACAACCATGACAGGCGAGATCAGAAGAAACAGAACAAAGATACCTCGAAGGAGCTGCAAAAGCTTTCACAGCGAGATTGAGTATCTGTCCAGCTTTAGTCGTTGTTACCTGTTTGAGGCTGGCTTACCGAAGAGCGGCCAGAAAGCCATTGCTTAAAGAAAAGTAGTGCCCATGCGGGGAGCAGCGGAGGAAAGGTTTGCTCCTCAGATGTCTTATTTACTTGCACAAGTTTATCAATATTCTAATGTTGAGATCATCAAACAAATTTAAATATTGTCAAAGATGTACCTATAAAATGCAAGCTTGAATGAACGCTGTTATTAGAAAATAAAACTCACATACTTGGTGCGACAACTTTCATCTGACAAATGATTTTTATAGTAATGTCTGTATCAAAGGCTATGCTGTACGAGTTCTTTGAAAGGTGGAAGGAATTTTGGTCCACTTCATCTCAGTAGACCAGCCAAATTGTCAAGCTCGAGCACTTAATTTTTAGTTCGCTGTCATTACATTCAATAGATTTTGTGTCAGACTTTGACTAGCCACTAAAGCTTACCTTGTTTTTCAGCCATAGTGACTTATGGTGTGTTTTACCTATTAATCTATTTATTTCACCTTTATTTGGACCGATGAGCCAAAGTTGAGAACAAGCCTCAATTGAGGGCCTGCCAAGCAGCAGCGATAAACAACACAGAGACAGGGTAAACAAAATATAAAGTCAAAATAACAGAAAATAGAATATATATATATATATGTAAATATGGTGGTAAAGGTACAATAATATAGTGCAAAATAATATACTAGTATTAACACCGGAATGAAGCAGAGGTGCAAGAGAGATGTGCAAACATAGGAGTAATTGGTTAAAACATGATGGGCTGTGTACAAAAAGGGTGATCGCAGCGTGCCTGACAACCGATGCTTGCTGCGAGATAAGAATCAGCCGCATTTTTGCAGTTGTCTAATATTGGCAGCAGAGAACTGGGGGTGTTGCTTTACCAGTGAGCTGAGCGCATATTGCTTGCAGGGTGCCACATGGTGACACACGAGCTACATAGATTTAGCAAGGACATTGAAATAAGTGGGCTTGGCGACTTGGTCATGTAGTGACCAGCCAACAAGAGCCACAGGCATCACAGTGGTGGGTATGGCTGCAGATTGGGGGATGGGCACTGGTGATGAACATATCCACTTGTTGAGTAGAGAGTTGAGGTTATTTGTAACGACATCGTCGAAACAAGGATCGGTAGGAAGAAGGGTAGCCAGCATGAGTGAAGCGAGGTTTGTTGGCAGAAGCCTATTCTGGATTTAACTGATACTGGAGATGCTGGAAGGAGAAAGCCCAACCAGACACTCAGGTATTTGCAGCTTCTGTCTCACATACTCTGTGTCGCATTCCGCCAGGAGGCAGTGACTTGTGTCGGGCATGGTGTCAGCAAAGCCGATTGAAGAGCATGCATTTGCCTACTTGCAAAGTTGGAGGCTTTAGGCGAGTACAGATGGCAGCTGAAGCCGTTGAGGTCTGTTGACCAGCAGTTCACTGAAGGGCCAGATGTGTCGGTGAGGTGGATTCGAGAATTGTGCAGAAGATGACATCATTGATATACACAGAGTCAACAAGACCCCAGTTTTCTCCGATTTGTCAATAGCGAAACCGAGCTTGGAGAGTAGCAGAATCAGGCGAAGGCAGTTATTTGAGAATAATATTTAGTTCGCCACAAGAATATGCGGCCGACAGAGTCGGTCTGGTCAGGTCGATGAAGACGGTTGTGCACACTATTATCGATCGCGGTTGGCAATATCGCTTAGACCCGAGTGCGGCCGAGGTGCACATTATCAGTCGAAATCGATTGCTAGCGAAGCAGTACGAGGTGAGCTCGAAACGGGTGATCTGTTTCAGCCAATCTGGGTTTTTTGAGTCACTTTTGAAAGGCAGGGCAGTGTGGGACATAGGTCGCAACCCTATTAGCTGATCTATGTCACCTCTCTTTAAGTAACGTCCCGACGACCCCCGGCAGATTGGAAATCTGCCGCGGTCATCCCCCTCTTCAAAGGGGTGACACTCTAGATCCAAACTGTTACAGACCTATATCCATCCTGCCCTGCCTTTCAAAAGTATTTCAAAGCCAAGTTAACAAACAGATCACCGACCATTTCGAATCACACCGTACCTTCTCCGCTAAGCAATCCGGTTTCCGAGCTGGTCATGGGTGCACCTCAGCCACACTCAAGGTCCTAAACGATATTATAACCACGATCGATAATAGACAGTACTGTGCAGCCGTCTTCATCGACCTGGCCAAGGCTTTCGACTCTGTCAACCACCGCATTCTTATTGGCAGACTAAATAGCCTTGGTTTCTCAAATGACTGCCTTGCCTGGTTCACCAACTACTTCTCAAATCGAGTTCAATGTGTCAAATCGGAGGGCCTGTTGTCTGGACCTATGGCAGTCTCTATGGGGGTGCCACAGGGTTCAATTCTTGGGCCGACTCTTTTCTCTGTGTATATCAATGATGTCGCTCTTGCTGCTGGTGATTCTCAGATCCACCTCTACGCAGACGACACCATTTTATATACATCTGGCCCTTCAGTGGACACTGTGTTAACAAACCTCCAAACGAGCTTCAATGCCATACAACACTCCTTCCGTAGCCTCCAACTGCTCTTAAACACAAGTAAAACTAAATGCATGCTCTTCAATCGAACGCTGCTGGCACCCGCCCACCCGACTAGAATCACTACTCTCGAGGGTCTGACCTAGAGTATGTGGACAACTACAAATACCTAGGTGTCTGGTTAGACTGTAAACTCTCCTTCCAGACTCACATTAAGCATCTCCAGTCCAAAGTTAAATCCAGAATCGGCTTCCTATTTCGCAACAAAGCCTCCTTCACTCATGCTGCCAAACATGCCCTCGTAAAACTGACTATCCTACCGATCCTTGACTTCGGCGATGTCATTTACAAAATAGCCTCCAACTCTCTACTCAGCAAATTGGATGTAGTCTATCACAGTGCCATCCGTTTTGTCACCAAAGCCCCATATACTACCCACCACTGTGACCTGTACGCTCTTGTTGGCTGGTCCTCACTACATATTCGTCGCCAAACCCACTGGCTCCAGGCCATCTATAAATCACTGCTAGGCAAATCCCCACCTTATCTTAGCTCATTGGTCACCATAGCAACACCCACCCGTAGTATGCGCTCCAGCAGGTATATCTCACTGGTCATCCCCAAAGCCAACACCTCCTTTGGCCGCCATTCCTTCCAGTTCTCTGCTGCCAATGACTGGAACTAACTGCAAAAATCTCTGAAGCTGGAGACTCTTATCTCCCTCACTAACTTTAAGCATCAGTTGTCAGAGCAGCTTACCGATCACTGCACCTGTACACAGCCCATCTGAAATTAGCCCACCCAACTACCTCATCCCAATATTGTTTTTTTATTTTGCTAATTTGCACCCCCAGTATCTCTATTTGCACATCATCTCTTGCACCTCTATCATTCCAGTGTTAATACTAATTGTAATTATTTTGCACTATGGCCTATTTATTGCCTTACCACCATAACTTGCTACATTTGCACACACTGTATATATATATATATTCTATTTTCTGTTGTATTTTTGACTTTATGTTTTGTTTTACCCCATATGTAACTCTGTGTTGTTTTTATCGCACTGCTTTGCTTTATCTTGGCCGGGTCGCAGTTGTAAATGAGAACTTGTTCTCAACCGGGCTTACGTGGTTAAATAAAAGGTGAAATAAATAAATTAATAAAAATCCAAAACACACCAGCAAGTCCACCTCTGAATGGCTGAAGAAAAACAAAATGAAGACTTTGGAGTGGCCTAGTCAAAGTCCTGACCTGAATCCTATTGAGATGCTGTGGCATGACCTTAAAAAGGCAGTTCATGCTCGAAAACCCTCCAATGTGGCTGAATTACAACAATTCTGCAAAGATGAGTGGGCCAAAATTCCTCCACAGCGCTTTAAAAGACTCATTGCATGTTATCGCAAACGCTTGATTGCAGTTGTTGCTGCTAAGGGTGGCCCAACCAGGTTGTAGGGGGCAATCACTTTTTCACACAGGGCCATGTGGGTTTGGATTTTGTTTTCCCTTAATAATAACAACGTTCATTTCAAAACTGCATTCTGTGTTTACTTGTGTTATCTTTGACTAATATTTAAATTTGTTTGATGATCTGAAACATTTAAGTGTGACAAACATGCAAACAAATAAGACATCTGGAAGGGGGCAAACACTTTTTCACACCACTGTATGTTTGGGGAGTCTCCCACATGGCTATTGGCGACACCAAACGTGTTTGCTTATTTTTTTTCTTTAAGCAATGGCTTTTTTCTGGCCACTCTTCCGTAAAGCCCAGCTCTGTGGAATGTACGGCTTAAAGTGGTCCTATGGACAGATACTCCAATCTCCGCTGTGAAGCTTTGCAGCTCCTTCAGGGTTATCTTTGTTCTCTGTTGCCTCTCTGATTAATGCCCTCCTTGCCTGGTCCGTGAGTTTTGGTGGGCGGCCCTCTCTTGGCAGGTTTGTTGTGGTGCCATATTCTTTCCATTTTTAATAATGGTTTTAATGGTGCTCCAGTGGGATGTTCAAAGTGTCTGATATTTTTTTATAACCCAACCCTGATCTGTACTTCTCCACAACTTTGTCCCTGACCTGTTTGGAGAGCTCCTTGGTCTTCATGGTGCCGCTTGCTTGGTGGTGCCCCTTGCTTAGTGGTGTTGCAGACTCTGGGGCCTTTCAGAACAGGTGTATATATACTGAGATCATGTGACACTTAGATTGCACACAGGTGGACTTTATTTAACTAATTATGTGACTTCTGAAGGTAATTGGTTGCACCAGATCTTATTTAGGGGCTTCATAGCAAAGGGGGGTGAATACATATGCACGCACTCACTTTTCAGTTATTTATTTTTTAGAATTTTTGAAACAAGTTCTTTTTCATTTCACTTCACCAATTTGGACTATTTTGTGTATGTCCATTACATGAAATCCAAATAAAAATCAATTTAAATTACAGGTTGTAATACAACAAAATAGGAAAAATGCCAAGGGGGATGAATACTTTTGCAAGGCACTGTATACAGTGACTTCAGAAAGTATTCACACCCCTTGACTTTTTCAAATCAAATCAAATGTTATTTGTCACATGTGCCGAATACAGCAGGTGAAATGCTTACTACAAGCCCTTAACCAACAATGCAGTTCAAGAAATAGAGTTAAGAAAATATTTACTAAATAAACTAAAGTAAAAAAGTAACACAATAAAACAACAATAACGAGGCTATATACAGGGAGTACCGGTACCGAGTCAATGTGAGGGGGTACAGGTTAGTCGAGGTAATTTGTACATGTAGGTAGGAGTGAAGTGACTATGCATAGATAATAAACAGCGAGTAGCAGCAGTGTAAAAACAAAGGGAGGTGTGTCAATGTAAATTGTCCGGGTTGTCCATTTGATTAATTGTTCAGCAGTCTTATGGCTTCGGGGTAGAAGCTGTTAAGGAGCCTTTTGGACCTAGACTGGCGCTCCGGTACCGCTTGCCGTGCGGTAGCAGAGAGAACAGTCTGACTTTGGTGACTGGAGTCTTAGACCATTTTCTGGGGCCTTCCTCTGACACCGCCTAGTATATACAGTGCCTTCGGAAAGTATGCCCCTTGACTTTTTCCACATTTTGTTGCATTACAGCCTTATTCTAAAATTAAATATAATTTTTTTCTCATCAATCTACACACAACACCCCATAATGACAAAGCAAAAACAGCTTTTTAGAAATGTTTGCTAATTTATAAAAAATAAAAAACTGAAATATTACATTTACATTAGTATTCAGACCCTTTACTCAGTCCTTTGTTGAAGGACCTTTGGCAGCGATTACAGTATTGATTCTTCTTGGGTATGACTCTACAAGCTTGGCACACCTGTATTTGGGGAGTTTTTCCCTTTCTTCTCTGCAGGTCCTCTCAAGCTCTGTCAGGTTGGATGGGGAGTGTTGCTGCACAGCTATTTTCAGGTCTCTCCAGAGATGTTCGATCGGGTTCAAGTCCGGGCTCTGGCCGGGCCACACAAGGACATTCAGAGACTTGTCCCGAAGCCAATCCTGCGTTGTCTTGGCTGTGTGCTTAGGATTGTTGTCCTGTTGGAAGGTGAACCTTTGCCCCAGTCTGAGGTCCTGAGCGCTCTGGAGCAGGTTTTCATCAAGGATTTCTCAATACTCCGTTCATCTTTGCCTCGATCCTGACTAATCTCCCAGTGCCTGCCGCTGAAAAACATCCTCACAGCATGATGCTTCCACCACCATACTTCACCGTAGGGATGGTGCCAGGTTTCCTCCAGACGTGACGCTTGGCATTCAGGCCAAAGAGTTCAATCTTGGTTTCATCAGACCAGAGAATCTTGTTTCTCATGGTCTGAGAGTCTTTGGGGTGCCTTTTGGCAAACTCCAAGCGGGCTGTCATGTGCCTTTTACTGAGGAGTGGCTTCCATCTGACCACTCTACCATAAAGGCCTGATTGGTGGAGTACTGCAGAGATGGTTGTCCTTCTGGAAGGTTCTCCCATCTCCACAGAGGAACTCTAAAGCTCTGTCAGAGTGACCATCGGGTTCTTGGTCACCGCCCTGACGAAGGCCCTTCTCCCCCGATTGGTCAGTTTGGCCGGGCGACCAGCTCTAGGAAGAGTCTTGGTGGTTCCAAACTTCTTCCATTTAAGAATGATGGAGGCCACTGTGTTCTTGGGGACCTTCAATGCTGCAGAAATGTGTTGGTACCCTTCCCCAGATCTGTGCCTCGACACAATCCTGTCTCGAAGCTCTACGGACAATTCCTTCGACCTCATGGCTTGGTTTTTGCTCTGACATGCACTGTCAACTGTGGGACCTTTTATATAGACAGGTGTGTGCCTTTCCAAATCATGTCCAATCAATTGAATTTACCACAGGTGGATTCCAATCAAGTTGTAGAAACATCTCAAGGATGACCAATGGAATTATGAGTGTCATAGCAACTAAGTTAGTCTATTCCTAGAAAACATTGAACCGCTGTAGTTTACAACAATTATAATTTCTGAGGTGGAAGTTGGGAGAGTTATATTTGGGTGTTTCAGTGAAACGTAAGTGAGGGAGGCCCCGCTCTCTCGCTTTCCCAGATATTTAGTTAATTTCATTCCGATCTCCTTTGCATTATTGTAGCCATTTTCTGTAGTCAACTATGTGTCTGTCTATCCCTGTTCTCTCCTCTCCGCACAGACTATACAAACGCCTCACACCGCGTGGCTGCTGCCACTCTAACCTGGTGGTCCCTGCACGCACGACCCACGTGGAGTTCCAGGTCTCCGGCAGCCTCTGGAACTGCCATTCTGTGGCCAACAAGGCAGAGTTAATCTCAGCCTATGCTACCCTCCAGTCCCTCGACTTCTTGGCGCTGACGGAAACATGGATTACCACAGAAAACACTGCTACTCCTACTGCTCTCTCCTCGTCTGACCATGTGTTCTCACATACCCCGAGAGCATCTGGTCAGCGGGGTGGTGGCACAGGAATCCTCATCTCTCCCAAGTGGACATTCTCTCTTTCTCCCCTGACCCATCTGTCTATCTCCTCATTTGAATTCCATGCTGTCACAGTCACTAGCCCATTCAAGCTTAACATCCTTATCATTTATCGCCCTCCAGGTTCCCTTGGAGAGTTCATCAATGAGCTTGACGCCTTGATAAGTTCCTTTCCTGAGGATGGCTCACCCCTCAGAGTTCTGGGTGACTTTAACCTCCCTACGTCTACCTTTGACTCATTTCTCTCTGCCTCCTTCTTTCCACTCTTCTCCTCTTTTGACCTCACCCTCTCACCGTCCCCCCCTACTTACAAGGCAGGCAATACGCTTGACCTCATATTTACTAGATGCTGTTCTTCTACTAATCTCACTGCAACTCCCTTCCAAGTCTCCGACCACTACTTTGTATCCTTTTCTCTCTCGCTCTCCTCCAACACTACTCACTCTGCCCCTACTCAGATGGTAATGCGCCATCGCAACCTTCGCTCTCTCTCTCCCGCTACTCTCTCCTCTTCCATCCTATCATCTCTTCCCTCTGCTCAATCCTTCTCCCTCCAATCTCCTGATTCTTCCTCTGTTTCTGCTGCTAAAGCCACTTTCTACCACTCTAAATTCCAAGCATCAGCCTCTAACCCTAGGAAGCTCTTCGCCACCTTCTCCTCCCTGCTGAATCCCCCTCCCTCTCTGTGGATGACTTCGTCAACCATTTTGAAAAGAAGGTTGACGACATCCGATCCTCGTTTGTTAAGTCAAATGACACCGCTGGTCCTGCTCACACTGCCCTACCCTATGCTTTGACTTCTTTCTCCCCTCTCTCTCCAGATGAAATCTTGCGACTTGTGACGGCCGGCCGCCCAACAACCTGCCCGCTTGACCCTATCCCCTCCTCTCTTCTCCAGACCATCTCCGGTGACCTTCTCCCTTACCTCACCTCGCTCATCAACTCATCCTTGACCGCTGGCTATGTCCCTTCCGTCTTCAAGAGAGACGAGAGTTGCACCCTTCTCAAAAAAACCTACACTCGATCCCTCCGATGTCAACAACTACAGACCAGTATCCCTTCTTTCTTTTCTCTCAAACTCTTGAGCGTGCCGTCTTTAGCCAACTCTCTTGCTATCTCTCTCAGAATTACCTTCTTGATCCAAACCAGTCAGGTTTCAAGACTGGTCATTCAACTGAGACTGCTCTTCTCTGTGTCACGGAGGCTCTCCACACTGCTAAAGCTAACTCTCTCTCCTCTGCTCTCGTCCTTCTAGACCTATCTGCTGCCTTTTGATACTGTGAACCATCAGATCCTCCTCTCCACTCTCTCCGAGTTGGGCATCTCAAGTGCGGCTCACTCTTGGATTGCGTCCTACCTGACAGGTCGCTCCTACCAGGTGGCGTGGCGAGAATCTGTCTCTGCACCACTTGCTCTCCCCCAGGGCTCAGTTCTAGGCCCTCTCCTATTCTAGCTATACACCAAGTCACTTGGCTCTGTCATATCCTCACATGGCCTCTCCTATCTCCTATCCTACACGTGGTCCTCTGTAGCTCAGCTGGTAGAGCACGGCGCTTGTAACGCCAAGGTAGTGGGTTCGATCCCCGGGACCACCCATACACAAAAAAAATGTATGCACGCATGACTGTAAGTCGCTTTGGATAAAAGCGTCTGCTAAATGGCATATTATTATTATTATTACTATCATTGCTACGCAGACGACACACAATTAATCTTCTCCTTTCCCCCTTCTGATAATCAGGTGGCGAATCGCATCTCTGCATGTCTGGCAGACATATCAGTGTGGATGACGGATCACCACCTCAAGCTGAACCTCGGCAAGACGGAGCTGCTCTTCCTCCCGGGGAAGGACTGCCCGTTCCATGATCTCGCCATCACGGTTGACAACTCCGTTGTGTCCTCCTCCCAGAGTGCAAAGAGTCTTGGCGTGACCCTGGACAACACCCTGTCGTTCTCCGCTAACATCAAGGCGGTGACCCGATCCTGTAGGTTCATGCTCTACAACATTCGCAGAGTACGACACTGCCTTACACAGGAAGCGGCACAGGTCCTAATCCAGGCACTTGTCATCTCCCGTCTGGATTACTGCAACTCGCTGTTGGCTGGGCTCCCTGCCTGTGCCATTAAACCCCTACAACTCATCCAGAACGCCGCAGCCCGTCTGGTGTTCAACCTTCCCAAGTTCTCTCACGAGTTGAAGCTCACATCTGCTACAAGACCATGGTGCTTGCCTACGGAGCTGTGAGGGGAACGGCACCTCCGTACCTTCAGGCTCTGATCAGTCCCTACACCCAAACGAGGGCATTGCGTTCATCCACCTCTGGCCTGCTGGCTCCCCTACCTCTGCGGAAGCACAGTTCCCGCTCAGCCCAGTCAAAACTGTTCGCTGCTCTGGCACCCCAATGGTGGAACAAGCTTCCTCACGACGCCAGGACAGCGGAGTCACTCACCACCTTCCGGAGACACTTGAAACCCCACCTCTTTAAGGAACACCTGGGATAGGATAAAGTAATCCTTCTACCCCCCCTTACCCCACCCCCCAAAAAAATAAATAATAATAATAATAATAATTGTAAAGTGGTTGTCCCACTGGCTATCATAAGGTGAATGCACCAATTTGTAAGTCGCTCTGGATAAGAGCGTCTGCTAAATGACAAAAATTTAAAAAATTTACAAATGGGTCTGAATATGTATGTAAATAAGGTATTTCTGTTTTTTATTTGTAATAAATAAAAATCTAAGAACCTGTTTTCGCTTTGTCATTATCGGGTATTGTGTGTAGATTGTTGAGGGATAAAAAAGATGTAATCAATTTTAGAATAAGGCTGTAACTGTAACGATCCCGGCAGTCTGAGTCGGGTCCTGTCTGGTGACTAGTTTTTCCTGTTCGTGATCTCCAGTTTCCCGAGGGTTCGGGAACGCTCCGGGGAGCTCTCTTGTTTTCCGCACCTGCATCCCATCAGCAATCTGCACACCTGGTCCTGATCATCACCCTTCTTAGGCTCTGGCCAAACATCCAGTTCCTGCCGGATCGTTAGCCATGAACAGTAGGTTTATCAGAGTATCAGTCCTAGAGCTTCTAGCGTTAGTTTTGTTGTTTTGTACCTTGTTGGTTTATTGTTGACTTACCTCCGTTTTTTGTTCCATCTCCAGTCACTCGTCCGGAACCCTCACCCTACCTCTGCCTGATGGTCGGCGGCTGCCGAGCCATCATTGGACCAACACCTGCACCCTCAACAACTCATCCACGCCGCCCCGCTCTGTTCCCTGGATTATCCTGCACCTTTTTGAATCTGTAATAAACCCTCACCTTCGTTCAACTCTCCTTGTCCTGGTCTGCTTCTGGGTTCTGTCTGAGGGAACCGTGACAGAACGATCCGGCCAGTAATGAACCCAGCGGACCTGGACTCTGTTCGCCATGCCATTACCCATCAGGAGAAGATGTTGGGCCATCGTAGCACGGTACTACAGGAGATCGCGTTGTCAGTTCGAACCTTTCTACCGGTCTGACGGAGGTCCAGAACCAACGCAAGTTTCCGGTGGAGGATCCACTACCGGTTTCACCCATCTCGCCTGCCGCTTCTGGAGCTGTGTCCTTCCGTGAGCCCGAGGTTCCGACGCCGGATAGATATGAGGGGGAGCTGGGAAGATGCCGTTCCTTCCTTATGCAGTGTGGATTAGTGTTCGATCTACAGCCCTACTCTTATGCCACAGACAAGGCTAGGATAGCCTTTGTGATTGCGTTGCTGCGTGGTCGAGCGCTGGAGTGGGCTTCAGCCGTTTGGGAACGACAAGACCCCTGCATGGCTTCATACCAGGGGTTCACGGCCGAGATGAGGAAGCTCTTCGACCATTCCGTCCGAGGGAGGGACGCAGCTAGGCGCCTGTTTTCGCTTCACCAAGGAACTCGCAGCGTGGCCGACTTCGTGATCGAGTTCAAGACGTTGGCGGTGGAGAGTGGGTGGAACGCAGGAGTCTCTGCAAGCGGCCTTTTACCAGGGTCTGTCGGAGCAGCTCAAGGATGAGTTGATCTCCTATCCGGAGCCTAGTGACCTGGACAGCTTGGTAGCCTTGTCTATTCGGGTGGATAATCGAGTCCGAGAGCGAAGGAGGGAGAAGCAATGGGGTCCGTCCAATCGATCAGCTTCTCAGTTCCCAGTCGGGTCGGGTGGTGGACCAGAACACGTCGATCATTCTCCACCACAATGGATTAGTGGAGAGGTCCTCTCTCCCGATTCTGAACCCATGCAAGTGGGGCGGCACGGGTTAACCAAGGAGGAGCGTCAACATAGACGTAAGACCAACTGCTGCCTCTACTGTGGTAGCTCGGGACATTACATCTCCACTTGTTCCCGGCGGTCGTCAAACTGCCCGGCTCGCTAAAGTTGGGAGGACTTTTAGCGAGCCAGTTTCAACCTCTCAGTACCTCTGTCAGACCCCCGTTTCCCGGCTACCCTTGTGAACAGGAATCAGAGCTTAGCGCTTAACGCTTTTATCGATTCAGGTGCCGATGGAAGCTTTCTTGATGCCGAGTTGGTGGAACAGCTGGGGCTTTCCAAGGAGCAATTGCCGGAAGCCATTGAAGCGACCACTCTGAACGGCAGTAGTCTGGCACGTATCACGATGAGGACTGAACCGGTTAAGATGCGGTTGTCGGGGAATCATTCTGAGATGATTTCATTCTTCATTCTGCCGTCTTCCCATGTTCCTCTGGTCCTTGGATACCCCTGGCTGAAGGAACACAATCCCACGTTCGATTGGGTGACGGGCAAGGTAACGAGTTGGAGCCTTGATTGTCATGCTAACTGTCTCAAGACTGCCTGCCCCCATTCGGTTCCCAGTCAGGTGATTGAGGCTAAACCCCCAGATTTGTCCCTGGTTCCCGAGACATATCACGATTTGGGGGAAGTTTTCAGTAAGCAGAAGGCTCTGTCACTCCCTCCCCACCGACCATATGATTGTGCCATCAACCTGGTTCCTGGAGCTGTCTACCCCAAGGGAAGGTTATACAGTATCTCCCGACCTGAACGTGAGGCGTTGGGAGACCTACATCAAGGAGTCCCTAGCTGCTGGTCTCGTTCGGCCCTCGTCATCACCCCCTGGGGGCAGGATTCTTCTTTGTGGGTAAGAAGGATGGCTCTCTTCGACCGTGTATTGATTATCGGGGGTTGAATGACATCACGGTCAAGAACAAGTATCCCCTGCCCTTGATGAGTTCTGCCTTCGACTCCTTACAGGGTGCTACGGTGTTCACCAAGCTAGACCTACGCAATGCGATCACCTGGTCCGGATCAGAGAGGGGGACGAGTGGTTGACGGGTTTCAATACACCGATGGGTCACCGAGTATCAGGTGATGCCGTTTTGACTGACCAATGCTCCAGCGGTATTCCAGAGTATGGTGAACGACGTCCTGAGAGATATGATCGGTCTCTTTGTGTTTGTTTACCTGGATGACATTCTGATCTTCTCGAAGGAACCTTCCGACCACGTCCAGCATGTCCGGCAGGTTCTGCAGCGATTGTTGGAGAATCGCCTGTTCGTGAAGGCCGAGAAGTGCGAGTTTCACGCCCACACGACATCCTTTCTCGGGTACATCATCTCCAGGGGAGAGATTAGGATGGACCAGGAGAAGGTTAGAGCGGTTCTGGAATGGGCCCAGCCCGTCACGAGATTGCAGCTCCAGAGATTTTTGGGGTTTGCGAATTTCTACCGCAGATTCATCCGGGATTACAGCCGTGTGGCCGCTCCGTTAACTGCCTTGACTTCCAGTATCAGGACCTTCAAGTGGAATCCGGAGGCGGATCGAGCGTTTCTGGATTTGAAGAGGCGATTCACCAACGCACCGATTCTCTCTCAACCGGACACGGCCCGTCAGTTCGTCGTTGAAGTGGACGCGTCTGATGTGGGAGTTGGCGCCATCCTGTCGCAGCGATGCTCCACGGACAGTAAACTCCATCCCTGCGCCTACTACTCGCCGCCTTTCGCCTGCGGAGAGGAATTACGATGTGGGTAACCGGGAGCTTCTCGCGGTGAAACTTGCCTTGGAGGAGTGGCGCCACTGGTTGGAGGGCGGAGCAACCGTTTATTGTCTGGACTGACCACAAGAATCTTGCTTACGTGCAATCGGCTAAACGTCTCAACTCCCGTCAGGCCAGGTGGGCGTTGTTTTTCGGACGATTCAAGTTTGCCCTGACGTTCCGACCTGGATCTAAGAACGGCAAGGCGGACGCCTTGTCCCGGATGTTCTCCAAGACGGAGGAGAGTGGGTCCAAGACCGAGACAATCCTCCCCCGGAACTGCGTCGTGGGAGCAGTTATGTGGAAGATTGAGGAGGAGGTGCTGGCGGCCCTTCGGACTCAGCCCGGTCCCGTAACGGTCCACCCGGTCGGTTGTTTGTGCCTGAGTCGGTTCGGCCCTGCTGTCCTCAAATGGTCCCACGCCAGCAAGATGGCTTGTCACCCTGGCGTGGCTCGGACAATGGCGTTTCTTCGCAGACGCTTTTTGGTGGCCTGCCATGGCCGAGGATACTCGGGGTTTTGTTGCTGCCTGTCCAGTGTGTGCGCAGAATAAGAGTACCAATCGGCCCAGCTCTGGACTACTTCACCCCCTTCCTATTCCCCGGCGACCATGGTACGCATCTGGCCCTGGACTTCGTCACTGGGTTGCCCGCTTCTGAGGGGAACACGGTCGTTCTGACTATCGTGGACAGATTCAGCAAGTTCGCCCACTTTGTGCCAATTGCCAAGCTTCCCTCTGCCTCGGAGACGTCCGAGATCCTGGTTAGGGGAGGTTTTCAGGGTCCACGGTTTGCCCAGTGATATCGTTTCCGACCGTGGCCCTCAGTTTACCTCTGCTGTCTGGAAGTCCTTCTGTTTGGCCATTGGAGCTACAGTCAGTCTCACATCTGGTTTTCACCCCCAATCCAATGGTCAGGCGGAGAGAGCCAACCAGAAGATGGAATCCACGCTACGCTGTCTGGTCTCTTCCAACCCCACCTCCTGGGTCTCTCAGTTGCCTTGGGTTGAGTATGCCCACAATACTCTCCCCTACATCTGCCACTGGGATGTCTCCCTTCCAGTGCCTGTATGGCTACCAACCTCCCTTGTTCCCTTCTCAGGAGAAGGAGCTCTCAGTGCCTTCTGTTCAGGCCCATATTCGTCGTTGCCACCGGACCTGGCATCGGGCCAGAAAGGCACTCCTTAGAGTTTCGGACCGGTATCAGCTCCAGGCGAACGTCGCCGATCCCCGCTCCCACCTACACCATCGGAGATAGGGTCTGGTTGGCCACACGGGATCTTCCTTTACGGACTGAGTCTAGGAAGTTGTTACCGAGTTCATTGGTCCGTTTGTGGTGGAGAAGGTGATCAATCCAGTGGCAGTTCGACTCAAACTACCGAGGACGCTCAGAGTCCATCCCACCTTTCATGTCTCCTGCCTCAAGCCTGTCTTCCTCAGTCCTCTGTTGCCTCCTCCGCCTCCTCCTCCTCCTCCTCGGATGATCGGAGGTGGTCCTGCCTACACGGTGCGTCGCATCATGGATTCCAGACGGCGGGGCCGGGGTTTCCAGTATCTCGTGGACTGGGAGGGGTATGGTCCTGAAGAGAGGAGTTGGATTCCGCGGCGACAGGTCCTAGATGCTGACCTCATCAGTGATTTCTACCGCCTCCATCCTGGCGCTCCGGGGAGGTCCGCCCGGTGGCGTTTCGGAGGGGGTACTGTAACGATCCCGGCAGTCTGAGTCGGGTCCTGTCTGGTGACTAGTTTTCCTGTTCGTGATCTCCAGTTTCCCCGAGGGTTCGGGAACGCTCCGGGGAGCTCTCTTGTTTTCCGCACCTGCATCCCATCAGCAATCTGCACACCTGGTCCTGATCATCACCCTTCTTAGGCTCTGGCCAAACATCCAGTTCCTGCCGGATGGGTAGCCATGAACAGTAGGTTTATCAGAGTATCAGTCCTAGAGCTTCTAGCGTTAGTTTTGTTGTTTTGTACCTTGTTGGTTTATTGTTGACTTACCTCCGTTTTTGTTCCATCTCCAGTCACTCGTCCGGAACCCTCACCCCTACCTCTGCCTGATGGTCGGCGGCTGCCGAGCCATCATCTGGACCAACACCTGCACCCTCAACAACTCATCCACGCCGCCCGCTCTGTTCCCTGGATTATCCTGCACCTTTTTTGAATCTGTAATAAACCCTCACCTTCGTTCAACTCTCCTTGTCCTGGTCTGCTTCTGGGTTCTGTCTGAGGGAACCGTGACAGTAACGTAACAAATTGTGGAAAAAGTCAAGGGGTCTGAATACTTTACAAATGCACTGTAGGTCCTGGATGGCAGGAAGCTTGGCCCCAGTGATGTACTGGGCTGTACGCACTACCCTCTGTAGCACCTTACGGTCGGATGCCGAGCAGTTGCCATACCAGGCGGTGATGCTACCGGTCAGGATGCTCTCAATGGTGCAGCTGTAGATCTTTTTGAGGATCTGGGGACCCATGCCAAATCTTTTCAGTCTCCTGAGGGGGAAAAGGCGTTGTCATGCCCTCTTCACAACTTTCTTGGTGTGTTTGGACCATGATAGTTTGTTGGTGATGTGGACACCAAGGAACTTGAAACTCTCGACCCGCTCCACTACAGCCCCGTCAATGTGAATGGGGGCGTGTTTGGCCCTCCTTTTCCTGTAGCGCACGCTCATCTCCTTTGTCTTGCTCATGTTGCGAGAGAGGTTGTTGTCCTGGCACCACACTGCCAGGTCTCTGA
The DNA here is from genome assembly GCF_020615455.1 of Coregonus clupeaformis. Taxonomy (NCBI): domain Eukaryota; kingdom Metazoa; phylum Chordata; class Actinopteri; order Salmoniformes; family Salmonidae; genus Coregonus; species Coregonus clupeaformis. The sequence continues at coordinate 30,954,884 of NC_059227.1, read as the reverse complement.
CCTCCTCCCTATATGCTGTCTCATTGTTGTCGGTGATCAGGCCTACCACCGTTGTGTCGTCAGCAAACTTAATGTTTGGCCGGCGTAGGCTGTCATTGTAAATAAGAATTTGTCCTTAACTGACTTTCCTAGTTAAATAAAGGTTAAATAAAAAGTGCTCTGTTTAAATATGGTCTGGACGAGCGGACCAGGATGTCTGTCGTATGCTGTTTACACACTGGTTATTAGTCACATGTACAAGGAAAGGAGCAAACAGGGAAGTGAGACAAACCATTGGCAAAGATGCACTCTGCTTTTAGGAATCCATTGTTCAATCTCCTTTGCTTCATGGAAGTTATATTCAACTCTTTCAGATTGATCTATAGGCACAACTCACTGGTATTGTGCTCCACTGAGCACAGGGCTCGAGTAGTGTACATTTTATATTTTTTACATTTTAGTCATTTAGCTGACGCTCTTATCCAGAGCGACTTACAGTGCCTTGCAAAGGTATTCATTCCCCTTGCCGTTTTTCCTATTTTGTTGCATTACAACCTGTAATTTAAATTGATTTTTATTTGGATTTCATGTAATGGACATACACAAAATAGTCCAAATTGGTGAAGTGAAATGAAAAAAATAACTTGTTTCAAGATATTCTAAAAAATAAATAACGGAAAAGTGGTGCGTGCATATGTATTCACCCCCTTTGCTATGAAGCCCCTAAATAAGATCTGGTGCAACCAATTACCTTAGTTAAATAAAGTCCACCTGTGTGCAATCTAAGTGTCACATGATGATGAGTGGGGAGAACACGTATTTGATACACTGCCGATTTTGCAGGTTTTCCTACTTACAAAGCATGTTGTATGATTTTTAAGTAATTAATTTTCATTTTATTGCATGACATAAGTATTTGATCACCTACCAACCAGTAAGAATTCCGGCTCTCACAGACCTGTTAGTTTTTCTTTTAAGAAGTCCTCCTGTTCTCCACTCATTACCTGTATTAACTGCACCTGTTTGAACTCGTTACCTGTATAAAAGACACCTGTCCACACACTCAATCAAACAGACACCAACCTCTCCACAATGGCCAAGACCAGAGAGCTGTGTAAGGACATCAGGGATAAAATTGTAGACCTGCACAAGGCTGGGATGGGCTACAGGACAATAGGCAAGCAGCTTGGTGAGAAGGAAACAACTGTTGGCGCAATTATTAGAAAATGGAAGAAGTTCAAGATGACAGTCAATCACCCTCGGTCTGGGGCTCCATGCAAGATCTCACCTCGTGGGGCATCAATGATCATGAGGAAGGTGAGGGATCAGCCCAGAACTACACGGCAGGACCTGGTCAATGACCTGAAGAGAGCTGGGACCACAGTCTCAAAGAAAACCATTAGTAATACACTACGCCGTCATGGATTAAAATCCTGCAGCGCACGCAAGGTCCCCCTGCTCAAGCCAGCACATGTCCAGGCCCGTCTGAAGTTTGCCAATGACCATCTGGATGATCCAGAGGAGGAATGGGTGAAGGTAATGTGGTCTGATGAGACAAAAATAGAGCTTTTTGGTCTAAACTCCACTCGCCGTGTTTGGAGGAAGAAGAAGGATGAGTACAACCCCAAGAACACCATCCCAACTGTGAAGCATGGAGGTGGAAACATCATTCTTTGGGGATGCTTTTCTGCAAAGGGGACAGGACGACTGCACCGTATTGAGGGGAGGATGGATGGGGCCATGTATCGCGAGATCTTGGCCAACAACCTCCTTCCCTCAGTAAGAGCATTGAAGATGGGTCGTGGCTGGGTCTTCCAGCATGACAACGACCCGAAACACACAGCCAGGGCAACTAAGGAGTGGCTCCGTAAGAAGCATCTCAAGGTCCTGGAGTGGCCTAGCCAGTCTCCAGACCTGAACCCAATAGAAAATCTTTGGAGGGAGCTGAAAGTCCGTATTGCCCAGCGACAGCCCCCGAAACCTGAAGGATCTGGAGAAGGTCTGTATGGAGGAGTGGGCCAAAATCCCTGCTGCAGTGTGTGCAAACCTGGTCAAGACCTACAGGAAACGTATGATCTCTGTAATTGCAAACAAAGGTTTCTGTACCAAATATTAAGTTCTGCTTTTCTGATGTATCAAATACTTATGTCATGCAATAAAATGCAAATTAATTACTTAAAAATCATACAATGTGATTTCTGGATTTTTGTTTTAGATTCCGTCTCTCACAATTGAAGTGTACCTATGATAAAAATTACAGACCTCTACATGCTTTGTAAGTAGGGAAAACCTGCAAAATCAGCAGTGTATCAAATACTTGTTCTCCCCACTGTATATACACCTGTTCTGAAAGGCCCCAGAGTCTGCAACACCACTAACCAAGGGGCACCACCAAGCAAGCGGCACCATGAAGACCAAGGAGCTCTCCAAACAGGTCAGGGACAAAGTTGTGGAGAAGTACAGATCAGGGTTGGGTTATAAAAATATCTGAAACTTTGAACGTCCCCACAGAGCACCATTAAAACCATTATTAAAAAATGGAAATAATATGGCACCACAACAAACCTGCCAAGAGAGGGCCACCCACCAAAACTCACGGACCAGGCAAGGAGGGCATTAATCAGAGAGCCAACAAAAAGACCAAAGATAACCCTGAAGGAGCTGCAAAGCTCCACAGCGGAGATTGGAGTATCTGTCCATAGGACCACTTTAAGCCGTACACTCCACAGAGCTGGGCTTTACGGAAGAGTGGCCAGAAAAAAGCCATTGCTTCAAGAAAAAAAAAACTTTTGGTGTTCGCCAAAAGGCATGAGGGGAGACTCCCAAACATATGGAAGAAGGTACTCTGGTCAGATGAGACTAAAATTGAGCTTTTTGGCCATCAAGGAAAACGCTATGTCTGGCGCAAACCCAACACCTCATATCACCCCGAGAACACCATCCCCACAGTGAAGCATGGTGGTGGCAGCATCATGCTGTGGGGATGTTTTTCATCGGTAGGGACTGGGAAACTGGTCAGAATTGAAGGAATGATGGATGGCGCTAAATACAGGGAAATTCTTGAGGGAAACCTGTTTCAGTCTTCCAGAGATTTGAGACTGGGACGGAGGTTCACCTTCCAGCAGGACAATGACCCTAAGCATACTGCTAAAGCAACACTCGAGTGGTTTAAGGGGAAACATTTAAATGTCTTGAATGGCCTATTCAAAGCCCAGACTTCAATCCAATTGAGAATCCGTGGTATGACTTAAAGATTGCTGTACACCAGCAGAACCCATCCAACTTGAAGGAGATGGAGCAGTTTTGCTTTGAAGAATGGGAAAAGATCCCAGTGGCTAGATGTGCCAAGCTTATAGAGACATACCCCAAGAGACTTGCAGCTGTAATTGCTGCAAAAGGTGACTCTACAAAGTATTGACTTTGGGGGGGGTGAATAGTTATGCACACTCAAGTTTTCAGTTTTTTTATCTTATGTCTTGTTTGTTTCACCAAAAAAATTATTTTGCATCTTCAAAGTGGTAGGCATGTTGTGTAAATCAACTGACTCTGCACCGGTACCCCCCTGTATATAGCCTCCCTACTGTTATTTTATTTTACTTCTGCTCTTTTTTTCTCAACACTTTTTTGTTGTTGTTTTAGTTTACTTTTTTATATAAAAAAAAAATGCATTGTTGGTTAAGGGCTGTAAGTAAGCATTTCACGGTAATGTCTACACCTGTTGTATTCGGCGCATGTGGCAAATAAAATTTGATTTGATTTGATACAAACCCCCCCCAAAATATATTTTAATTCCAGGTTGTAAGGCAACAAAATAGAAAAAATGCCAAGGGGGGTGAATACTTTCGCAAGTAGTGAGTGCATACATTTTTGTACTTGTCCCCTGTGGGAATCGGACCCACAACACTGGCGTTGCAAGCGCCATGCTCTACCAACTGAGCCACACAGGCGGAATGTACTGTACCTGCTATCTTCTTTATGACAATAATCACATTTCCATCCACAGTTTTTATGTGAGTAAAGTCATACCGTATAAAAAAACAAAATCACGACAGCTGTGATGGAAACAGGAAGTTTCGGTACAATTTTATAAATGCTGAAAGATACCTGTAATTTGTTCGTTCGACATGGTGAGATCTTTTTGTGTCTGTAAAATTTAATTATGTGAGAAATGGCGGTGGAATCCCTTTATGCGCAAATATTGATATAATCACCATCATATCAAAGTAAACTTGGAGTCACAATGATATGGTGTGTGTGGTCCTCCCACTACGACTCGGGAAACCATGCAGTTTATTACAGAGCTTTCAGAAAGTATTCACACCCCTTTACTTTTTCCACATTTTGTTGTGTTACAACCTTAATTTAAAATGGATTCAATTGAGATTTTGTGTCACTGGCCTACACACAATACCCCATAATGTCAAAGTGGAATTACGTTTTTAGAAATGTTTACAAATTAATTAAAAATGTATTGAGTAAATAAATATTCAACCCCTTTGCTACGGCAAGCCTAAATAAGTTCAGGAGTAAATATTTGCTTAACAACTCACATAAGTTGCATGGACTCACTCTGTGTGCAATAATGGTGTATAACATGATTTTTGAATGACTACCTCATCTCTGTACCTCACACATACAATTATCTGGAAACCGCTCAGGGATTTCACTATGAGGCCAATGGTGACTTCAAAAGAGTTACAGTTTCATGGCTGTGATAGGAAAAAATTGAGGATGGATCAACAACATTGTAGTTTACTCCACAATACTAACCTAATTGACAGAGTGAAAAGAAGGAATCCTGTACAGAATAAAAATATTCCAAAACTTGCATTCTGTTTGCAACAAGTACTAAAGTAATACTGCAAAAAATGTGGCAAAGCAATTCACTTTTTGTCCTGAACACAAAATGTTATGTTTGGGGCAAATCCAATACAACATATTACTGAGTATCACTCACCATATTTTCAAGCATAGTGGTTGCTGCATCATGTTATGGGTATGCTTGTAATTGTTAAGGACTGGGGAGTTTTTCAGGATAAAAAATAAACGGAATGGAGCTAAGCACTGGCAAAATCCGAGAGGAAAACCTAGTTCAGTCTGCTTTCGACCAGACACTGGGAGATGAATTCACCTTTCAGCAGGACAATAACCTAAAACACAAGGCCAAATCTACACTGGAGTTGCTTACCAAGAAGACAGTGAATGTTCCTGAGTTGCAGAGTTACAGTTGTGACTTAAATTTACTTGAAAATCTAGGGCAAGACCTGAAAATGGCTGTCTAGCAATGATCAACAACCAATTTGACAGAGCTTGAAGAATTTCTAAAAGAATAATGGCAAATGTTGCACAATCCAGATGTGGAAAGCTCTTAGAGACTTACCCAAAAGACTCACAGCTTCAATCGCTGCCAAAGGTGCTTCTACAAAGTATTGACTCAGGGGTGTGAATACTAATGTAAATGAGATCTGTATTTCATTTTCAATACATTTGCAAACATTTCTAAAAACATTTTCACTTTGTCCTTATAATAATAATATAATAATATGGCATTTAGCAGACGCTTTTATCCAAAGCGACTTACAGTCATGTGCGCATACATTTTTACGTATGGGTGGTCCCGGGGATCGAACCCACTACCCTGGCGTTACAAGCGCCATGCTCTACCAATTGAGCTACAGAGGACCACATGGGGTATTGTGTGTAGATTGGTGAGAGAAAAAAAATATATTTAATCCATTTTGAATTCAGGCGGTAACAACAAAATGTGGAATAATCAAGGGGTATGAATACTTTCTGAAGGAACTGTAGGCTACAGATTAAATAAGTTGATGAACTTCACACGGTGGTGAAAGTGCACAGTGATGAGCTTGATGCTCCTTTCCAATAAATATCCAGGGTCTTACTCTGGTGACATGATGATCGATGCTTGAAAACTTAAGCGAAAAAGTAAATTGTGTGTAGTACATCGTCAAACACTGATTATTATCCACAACAAGTCTGTTTGGTGGAAACACACCACTGGTGGTAAAATGTGCATATTTTCTTATAATCGCTTGAAAATCTGGTCTCCAATTGGATGGAAACCTAGCTAATGTCATTAAGTTTTTCTGCTATGTTTTTTTTTTTTTCTCAGGTTTTGTAGGAGCCACTATGCAGAGATGGAGGTCACTCTCCCCAGGATGTACGTGTGGCTACTGGACCTGTTCTCCTTCCTCCTGGGGGTGAAACCTGGCTGTGTGTACGAAGAAGTACTGAAAGTGGAGAGGCGAGCAGCAAGCCCTTGGCTAGAGCTTTAACTACGCCCAGAAAGACACAGCCCAGAAAACAGCCCAACGGCAAACAAACCAGAAAAACACGTTCTCTAGGTAGCTAAAGAGAGTGACTAAATCGGGACCAACTATTATGGATTGTTAATGTGCCATAAGCATGCTGATGGATTACTTTCGTTTTTGTCTCGATCCAACATGATTGAGTGTTTATGCCTTTTTGTACAAATTGCCTCACTGCATTGCCAAGAATTAATAACAATGCAATTACAATGCGATATGAGGTTCATGAACATGCTGTACTTTTAATTATATGAAACTATATTTTCTGTTATTACAATGTTATAAGTGGACTTTTGTCCTAGCTATGAATCTGAGGTTCAGAAAAATCTGACATTTATGCACATACGGCTTTGCAACTCTGTTAATTAGGGAATACTTGATATTTTAGGCTAAGAGTACAGGCTGCCAATTTGCATGTTACTTTAGTTTTGAATGTGATGAACAGGTAATGGGTGTTATCTGCCATTAGTGGTTTTGGACTGCTTTGTCCCAATTCTCAGGCACTTCTCTATGGAACTGGTGTGTATCGGTTTTTGTGAGCCACATCAAGCTACAGTGCCTTCAGAAAGTATTCATACCCCTTGACTTATTCCACATTTTGTTGTTACAGCCTAAATTCAAAATGGATTAAAAAAATTATAATCTCACCCATCTACACACAATACCCCATAATGACAAAGTGAAAACATGTTTTTAGAATTGTTTGCGCATGTATTGAAAATTAAATACCTAATATCTAATTTACATAAGTATTCACACCCCTGAGTCAATACTTTGTAGAAGCACCTTTGGCAGCGATTACAGCTTTGAGTCATCTTGGGTATGTCTATATCAGCGTTGCACATCTGGATTGGAGGATTTTCTCTCATTCTTCCTTGCAGATTTTCTCAAGCGCTGTTAAGTTAGATGGGGAGTGGCGGTGAACAGCAATCTTCAAGTCACTCAAGATTTTCAAATGGATTCAAGTCTGGGCTTTGGCTGGGCCACTCAAGGACTTTCACATTCTTGTTCTGATGCCATTCCAGCATTGCTTTGGTTGTATGCTTGGGGTCATTGTCCTGTTGGAACGTAAATCATTGCCCCCAGTCTGTCGTTTGCAGGTTTTCATCAAGGAAATGCCTGTATTTGGCTCCATTCATTGTTACCTCTATCCTTACTAGTCTCCCAGTCCCTGCCGCTGAAAAGTATCCCCATAGCATGATGCTGCCACCACCACCATGCTTCACGGTAAGGATGGTGTTTTTTATTTTTAAATGTATATTTTTTAAATTCAATATACTATCACCTGCAGTGAAGCCACTCAACATTTACCTTACATTCAGTAATTTAGCAGACGCTCCCATCCAGAGCGACCCACAGGAGCAACCAGGTTCAAACGCCCCGCTCAAGGGCACATGACATCATTTAACATACAGTACCAGTCAAAAGTTTGGACACATCTACACATTCCAGGGTTTTTACTATTTTCTACATTGTAGAATAACTGATAGAGTGCTGCATCAGATGACCTGGCCTCCCCAATCACCCAACCTCAACCCAATTGAGAAGGTTTGGGATGAGTTGGACTGCAGAGTGAAGGAGAAGCAGCCAACAAGTGCTCAGCATATGTGGGAACTCCTTTAAGACTGTTGGAAAAGCATTCCAGGTGACTACCTCATGAAGCTGGTTGAGAGAATGCAAAGCTGTCATCAAGGCAAAGGGTGGCTACTTTGAAGAATCTCAAATATAAAATATATTTTATTTGTTTAACACGTTTTTGGTTACTACATGATTCCATATGTGTTATTTCCTAGTTTTGATGTCTTCACTATTATTCTACAATGTAGAAAATAGTAAAAAAAATTAAGAACACCCCTGGAACTTTGGTACTGTATATAAACTGAACAGTACCGGACCCAAAATCGAACCTTGTGGAACGCCACATGTGATGTGTATTTTCTCTGAATTATGTTCACCAAGGGTGACAAAAAAAAAACTATTGACCGGTTAAATAGGTCCTAAACAATTTAGAACTGGACCAGAGAGGCCAACCCACCTCTTCAGTCTGTCCAGAAGGACATCATGGTCAAAAGTGTTGAATGCAGCACTTAAATCCAGAGGACAGAGAGCTGTTTGGCATCTGTGTTGGCTCTAAGATCATTTACCATTTTAACTAAGGCTGTCTCTGTGCTGTGGTGGTACCTAAAACAAGACTGGATTTTTTCCCAAAAACTCTTTTAGCTGTTTGAAAAACAATTTCTCCAGAATTTTGCTTAAGAATGGAAGGTTGGAGATTGGCCGACAATAGCTAAAAGCTGAAGAATCTAGATTACTTTTCTTCAGAAGGGGTTTCACCGTAGCAGTCTTTAGTGCAGTGGGGAAAGTGCCTGTGAACAGGGAATGATTAACAATAGCTTGCACTTCTTCAGATATGCAATTAAAAACTGTTTTGAAGAAGGTGGTGGAGATAGGATCGAGAAGGCAGGTAGAAGGCTTAAGTTGTGATATCACTTTCCTGAGCATGTCTGTGTCAACCAGGGAAAATAAATCCATAGTGCCTTTGCGTGGTAGGCTAGGGCACATATCAAACATCTCATCAGGTCTTGCTTGACTGATACCCAGCCTAATGTTTGTTATCTCTGAAATATGCTGCAAACTCATCACATTTAGATGTGGAGGAAAGTTCACATAGGTTTGTGGAGGTAGGATTTATTAGGCCATCAATGGTCGAGAAGGGCACTCTCTAATTATTCTGATCATTAGTGATCAAGTTAGAAAAATGAGCCCATCTGATATTTCTAATTGCCTTGTTATATATGCCAAGTTGCTCTCTCAGAATATCATAATGGACCTGCAACTTTGACTTTCTCCACTTCCGCTCTGCCTTTCTGCAATTTCTCTTTTAATTTATTAGTTTCCTCACTCATCCAAGAGGCTCTCCGTTTGGATGTGGCCTTTTTCGACTTTACTGGAGCTATGGTTGCCCTTAATTTGCTATTAAAATTATCAACTAAATCATCACGAGGAAGGCAGAATACGTGATGGAGTATTGTTCATACACTCAATCAAATCTGTAGCAACTTCAGAGGTAAGATAGCATTTCTTAATAATGTGTTCAGTATTACCCTGTGCTATGGGAAAAAAGGTAGTAAAAAATACACTGTGGTGATCAGATAAAGTAACATAAACAATAGAGGATATGTCAACAGAAAGTCCCTTGCTAATAACCAGGTCCTGAGTATAGCCACAGTTATGAGTGGGCCCAGTAACAGTGTTGGATAAAGTCCATAGAGCTCAAAAGATTAATACAGTCAATGGCCTTGGAGTCAGTCTCTTTGTCAACATGAATATTAAAATCACACAACACAATGATTTTATCATAGTTCTCAAGGACAATAGTTCAGAGAAATCAGTAAAGAAAGTGGGGCAGTGCTTTGGTGGTCTATACAGGGTTATGGCCAGCACTGGTGGCTGACATTTAAATAGTATAGCGTGATGCTCAAAAGACCCAAAGTCACCAAATGAAATGTCCTTGCAGCTGAGAGCATTAGTAAAAATAGAGTCTGTCCCCCATCCTTTTTCCCTTTTCTGATAGAGTATGAAAAGCTGTAGTCCGGGGGGGAGGTTTCAATAAGAGCGGCACTACAGTCTGAAGACAGCCATGTTTCAGTGAAAAACATGCAATCAACTTTGCGCTCAGTAATGAAGTCATTCACGATAAAGGTTTTACTAGTGATTGCTCTAACATTTAAAAGTGCCACATTCAATGAGTGTGGGCCACTCTGCCCCTGGGGCATCTGCCTAGAGGTAACCAATGGAATAACAAATCGAATTTTATTTGTCACATGCGCCGAATACAACAGGTGTAGACCTTACCGTGAAATGCTTACTTACAAGCTCTTACTAACAACCAAATTATTAACGTTACAACCACGTTTTCTGATATTCTCCAATCTAGCAGAATTGTAGGAGAGTTTGTATAAACTCACTAGAAGGCGGAGTTAAAGGAACATAAATTAGGTTACTCACAATAACCATAGTGCCATTTCTATAGGAGTTGATATGGTTTCCAAGTCATCTGTTGCTTATTCTGACAGGGAGAACTGGAGCACCACAAGACCCTGTCTTTCAGTCTCTAAAACAGTTTGTGAGAGTTTGTGATGTTGCTGGAAATAATCCTGGAACCCCTGAGGTTAGGGTGAATCCTATCTCTTTTAAAAACTGCTGGTTGCTCCCACAGCAAATCAAAGTTGTCACAAAAAGAGACATTCCTGTCATTGCAAAGTTTCTTCAGGTACTCGTTTAGTGCAAAAAGTCGGCTGAAACGTTCCGAACCCCTTCGGTAGCATGGGAGGGGGCCAGAGATAATTATCTTCCCTGTGCTAGCGAGGGTCTTTAAAAAATGTTTGTAGTCCTCCCTCAGTTCCTCAGAACGCCTAAAACGAAGGTCGTTAAAACCTACGTGAGTGACGATGGTGTCAATATTGGAGTAGTTGGGCAGAACCGTGGGCAGGAGAGAGTTGATGTCATGGACACGGACTCCTGGGTGACAGTGGACCTTGGTCGGTCCACAGACCGTAGGCAGGCACCTTTGTTTTTAATCCCTTAATGTTCTTCTTTGATCTGATTTTAGTAGCTAGCATTTCAATGGCCATAACGAATAGATATGGTGACAGCGGACACCCTTGTTGAACTCCTCTTGACAGTTCAGAACTCTCTGAGAAGTAGCCATTGTTTACTATTTTACACCTGGGGTTGCTATACATTACTTTTACCCATTGAATAAGAGACTCAAAATGTATATATAAATCCCATTTGCACTTAATCAAAGGCCTTCTCAACATCCGTTATGAATACCAGGCCTGGCTTCTTAGATCTTTCGTATTGTTCTATTATTTCTAGTAGTTGTCTTTTATATTGTCTCCAATGTATCGTCCATGTAAAAAACCTGTCTGATCAGAATGAACAATACCTGGTAAAACCTTTTTAATTCTGAGTGCTATGCATTTTGCCAGTATTTTTGCATCACAACATTGAAGTGTAAGAGGCCTCCAGTTTTTTAGATGGACTGGATCTTTATATTTGCCATCTGGGTCTTGTTTTAGTAATAGTGAAATCAGACCTTCCTGCTGAGTACCTGACAGACCATTTTTATAGGAGTAGTTAAAACAAGCTACTAATGGAGCTTTGTGTCACGATCGTTGGAGGAAGTGGACCAATGCGCAGCGTGATGAGTGAACATACTTTTAATTGATTCACCACACGAAGCAAAACAACAAAACGATACGTGAAGTCCTAGGTAACAGACACAAACCATACACGGAACAAGATCCCACAAAACACTGTGGAAAACAGGCTGCCTAAGTATTGGTCCCAATCAGAGACAACAAGCAACAGCTGATACTCGTTGCCTCTGATTGAGAACCACCCCGGCCAACACAGAAACACATGAGCTAGATAATCAACCTAGAACACAAAACACATAGAAACACACGCTGGCTCAACATAACAGAGTCCCAGAGCCAGGGCGTGACACTTTGAGTACATCAAAAAAGGCTTGATATACCTCTACATGTATGCCATCAAGCCCTGGGGTTTTTCCAGACTGAAACGGTTTAACTGTCTCAATAAGTTATTCCTCTAATTTGGCCTTCGCATTGATATTTTTGTGTATTTGTTAATTAAAATTTTTTTTTTTTTTTGGAAAGAATTCCTTAAAGTAATCGTCATTCAGAGAGTGAGGAGGAGACTGAAAAGAAAACATCTGCTTAAAGTATTTAGCTTCCTCTTTTAAAATATAATTTGGAGAGTCATAGATGAATCCGTCTTTAGTAACGAGTTTCTGCAAATTATTTTTGGTAGCGTTCCTGTGTAGAATATTCAGGAAGAATTTGGTAGGGGTGGTGTTAGATGGGTGATGAGCAGTGCCTGGTTTTCTCCAGACATAGCGATTTGCTTTTTGTCTCATCAGACACAGAATATTTTGCCTTATGCTCTGAGTCTTTCACGTGCCTTTTTGCAAACTCCAGGCGTGCTGTCATGTGCCTTTTTCTCAGGTGTGGGTTCCATCTGGCCATTCTCCCATAAAGCCCAGATTGGTGAAGTGCTGTAGAGACAGTTGTCCTTCTGGCAGGTTCTTCCATCTCAGCCAAGGAACTCTGTAGTTTTGTCCAAGTGGTCATTGGGTTCTTGGTCACCTCCCTGACCAAGGTGCTTCTTATCCGGTTGCTCAGATTGGTCAGACGACCAGCTCTATCCAGTCTAGGTAGTTCCATATGTTTTTCCATTTTCCAATGATGGAGACCACTGCTCTTGGAAACTTTCAACACTCTAGAAATTGTTTTATACCCTTCCCCAAATATGTCTAATCACAATTCCATTATGGAGATCTACGGACAGTCCCTTGGACTTCATGGTATACAGTAGTTTCTGCTCTGACATACACTGTAGGACCTTATATAGACAGGTGTTTCTTGCTATATCATGTCCAAACAATTTAATTGGCCACATGTGGACTCTAATCAAGTTGTAGTGACATCTCAAGGATGATCAAAGGAAATTGGATGCACCAAAGGGGTGTGAATACTTATGTACAGTGGGGGAAAAAAGTCTTTAGTCAGCCACCAATTGTGCAAGTTCTCCCACTTAAAAAGATGAGAGGCCTGTAATTTTCATCATATGTACACGTCAACTATGACAGACAAAATGAGAAAAAGAAATCCAGAAAATCACATTGTAGGATTTTTAATGAATTTATTTGCAAATTATGGTGGAAAATAAGTATTTGGTCAATAACAAAAGTTTCTCAATACTTTGTTATATACCCTTTGTTGGCAATGACACAGGTCAAACGTTTTCTGTAAGTCTTCACAAGGTTTTCACACACTGTTGCTGGTATTTTGGCCCATTCCTCCATGCAGATCTCCTCTAGAGCAGTGATGTTTTGGGGCTGTCGGTGGGCAACACAGACTTTCAACTCCCTCCAAAGATTTTCTATGGGGTTGAGATCTGGAGACTGGCTAGGCCACTCCAGGACCTTGAAATGCTTCTTACGAAGCCACTCCTTCGTTGCCCGGGCGGTGTGTTTGGGATCATTGTCATGCTGAAAGACCCAGCCACGTTTCATCTTCAATGCCCTTGCTGATGGAAGGAGGTTTTCACTCAAAATCTCACGATACATGGCCCCATTCATTCTTTCCTTTACACGGATCAGTCGTCCTGGTCCCTTTGCAGAAAAACAGCCCCAAAGCATGATGTTTCCACTCCCATGCTTCACAGTAGGTATGGTGTTCTTTGGATGCAACTCAGCATTCTTTGTCCTCCAAACACGACGAGTTGAGTTTTTACCAAAAAGTTACATTTTGGTTTCATCTGACCATATGACATTCTCCCAATCCTCTACTGGATCATCCAAATGCACTCTAGCAAACTTCAGACGGGCCTGGACATGTACTGGCTTAAGCAGGGGGACACGTCTGGCACTGCAGGATTTGAGTCCCTGGCGGCGTAGTGTGTTACTGATGGTAGGCTTTGTTACTTTGGTCCCAGCTCTCTGCAGGTCATTCACTAGGTCCCCCCGTGTGGTTCTGGGATTTTTGCTCACCGTTCTTGTGATCATTTTGACCCCACGGGGTGAGATCTTGCGTGGAGCCCCAGATCGAGGGAGATTATCAGTGGTCTTGTATGTCTTCCATTTCCTAATAATTGCTCCCACAGTTGATTTCTTCAAACCAAGCTGCTTACCTATTGCAGATTGTCACGCCCTGGCTCTGGGGACTCTTTAATGTTGAGCCAGGGTGTGTAGGTTTATTGTTTGGTTTTCTATGTGTTTCATTCTAGATCGTTTATTTCTATGTTGGCCAGGGTGGTTCCCAATCAGAGACAGCTGTGGCTCATTGTCTCTGATTGGGGACCATACTTAGGCAGCCTTTTGGCATGTATGTTTTGTGGGATCTTGATCCGTAAGGTTTGTTGTTTAACCTAGGACTTCACGTATCGTTTGTTTTGTTGTTTTGGTTCGTGTTGTACATTTAATAAAGTATGTACGCCTATCACGCTGCGCCTTGGTCCGCTTCATCTAACGACCATCGTGACAGAAGATCCCACCATAAAAGGACCAAGCAGCGTGCCAAGCAGGAGGAGTTGGCGATGTCCCAGGTGGGCGAATGGTGGTCTTGGGAGGACATATTCGCGGGCAGAGGGCCCTGGGCAAAGGTACAGGCCCTGGCAAGAGAGGAGAAACGGCACCAACCGTGCCGACGACGGACACGTGAGAGGCAACCCCAATAATTTTTTTGGGGGGGGGCACACGGCATGGACGACGGGGCTGCTGGAGGCAGCTACAGGGCACATCGGCGATTTAGGAGAGGAGGCCACCAGGTTTGGGGGGCTGGAAGGGTGGTTGGCGGAGCCTAGAGGTAGAGCAGAGTCAACTCCCCGTACTCAGGCTAGGCAGCGTGAGACTGGGCAGGTTCCAAGTTATGCGGAGCTACGTACTGTGCCGCGAGTGTTCCGGCACAGTCCTGTACGTCCTTTGCTAGCACCACGCACGTGTCGTGCTAAGGTGGGCATGCAGCCAGGACGGAGTGTGCCGGCTCAACGCTCGTGGCCTCCAGTACCCCTCCTCGGTCCCGGATATCCTGCGCCAGTGTCACGTGCTGTAGTGTCAGAACGAGTGCACAGCCCTGTACGTCCTGTGCTGATGCCTCACACAGAGTGTGTGGAAATAGGCATTCAGCCAGGACGGGTTGTGTCAGCTCTCCGTTCCAGACCTCCAGTCCGTCTCCACAGTCCAGCCCGGCCTGTTCCTGTCCCTCGCACCAAGCCTGTGGTGCGCGGCCGCCAGCCCGGTCCGGCCCGTTCCTGCTCCCCGCACCAAGACAGTGGTGCGGCGTCGTCAACCGGTCCGGCCCGTTCCTGTCCCCCGCACCAAGCCTGTGGTGCGCGTCGCCAGCCCGGTCCGGCCTGTTCCTGCTCCCGCACCAAACTAGTGGTGCGCTCGTCAGCCCGGTCCGGCCCGTTCCTGCTCCCCCGCACCAAGCCAGTGGTGCGCGTCGCCAGCCCGGTCCGGCCTGTTCCTGCTCCCCGCACCAAGCCAGTGGTGCGCGTCGTCAGCCCGGTCCGGCCCGTTCCTGCTCCCCGCACCAAGCCAGTGGTGTGCGTCGCCAGCCCGGTCCGGCCTGTTCCTGCTCCCCGCACCAAGCCAGTGGTGCGCGTCGTCAGCCCGGTCCGGCCCGTTCCTGCTCCCCGCACCAAGCCAGTGGTGCGCGTCGTCAGCCGGTCCGGCCCGTTCCTGTCCCCCGCACCAACCTGTGGTGCGCGTCGCCAGCCCGGGTCCGGCCTGTTCCTGCTCCCCGCACCAAGCCAGTGGTGCACGCGTCGTCAACCGGTCCGGCCCGTTCCTGCTCCCCGCACCAACCAGTGGTGCACGTCGCCAGCCCGGTCCGGCCTGTTCCTGCTCCCCGCACAAGCCAGTGGTGCGCCGTCGTCAGCCCGGTCCGGCCCGTTCCTGCTCCCTGCACCAAGCCAGTGGTGCGCGTCGTCAGCCCGGTCCGGCCCGTTCCTGCTCCCCGCACCAAGCCAGTGGTGCACGTCGTCAGTCCGGCACGGCCTGTGCCTGTTCCACCGGTGCCTGGTCCGGCACCGGTCAGCTGCTCCACTCCGGAGCCAGAGCATTCCGCTCCACCGGTGTCCAGTCCAGCTCCGGCCAGCGGGGCCAGACCAGACCAGGGGCGCTACGGGGGGGTGGAAAGAGAGTGGTGGTCACGCCCGGAGCCGGATCCGCCGCCGAGGCGGAATGCCCACCCGGCCCCTCCCCTGTTGTGTTTGGTTGGCGCGGTCGCAGTCCGCACCTTTGGAGGGGGGTACTGTCACGCCCTGGCTCTGGGGACTCTTTAATGTTGAGCCAGTGTGTGTAGGTTTATTGTTTGGTTTTCTATGTGTTTCATTCTAGATCGTTTATTTCTATGTTGGCCAGGGTGGTTCCCAATCAGAGACAGCTGTGGCTCGTTGTCTCTGATTGGGGACCATACTTAGGCAGCCTTTTGGCATGTATGTTTTGTGGGATCTTGATCCGTAAGGTTTGTTGTTTAACCTAGGACTTCACGTATCGTTTGTTTTGTTGTTTTGGTTCGTGTTGTACATTTAATAAAGTATGTACGCCTATCACGCTGCACCTTGGTCCGCTTCATCTAACGACGATCGTGACACAGATTCAGTCTTCCCAGCCTGGTGCAGGTCTACAATTTTGTTTCTGGTGTCCTTTGACAGCTCTTTGGTCTTGGCCATAGTGGAGTTTGGAGTGTGACTGTTTGAGGTTGTGGACAGCTGTCTTTTATACTGATAACAAGTTCAAACAGGTGCCATTAATACAGGTAACGAGTGGAGGACAGAGGAGCCTCTTAAAGAAGAAGTTACAGGTCTGTGAGAGCCAGAAATCTTGCTTGTTTGTAGGTGACCAAATACTTATTTTCCACCATAATTTGCAAATAAATTCATTAAAAATCCTACAATGTGATTTTCTGGGGGGAAAAATCTCAATTTGTCTGTCATAGTTGACGTGTACATACGATGAAAATTACAGGCCTCTCTCATCTTTTTAAGTGGGAGAACTTGCACAATTGGTGGCTGACTAAATACTTTTTTTCCCCACTGTAAATAATATATTTCAGTATTTCATTTTCAATACATTTACAAAAATGTCAAAAAACATGTTTTCACTTCGTCATTATGGGGTATTGTGTGTAGAGGGGTGAGATTTAAAAAAATATTTAATCCATTTTGAATTTAGGCTGTAACAACAAAATGTGGAATAGGTATGAATACTTTCTGAAGGCACTGTTTTCCCTAGGCCTATGTAAATGTTACCGAAACCCCGCCCATTATGTCACAGCAAGCCAATCGCGTGGCCTATCGCAGGCAAAACTCCGGCTCTAGCTCATAGATCGAGAAAAGCCGACTGAACTAGTTCTGGAGGACAAGGTTGACATAAGTTTACCTACCAGCATTTCGTGTGTTTTTTTTTTAATAGTGGACGGATCGGAATTCACCGTTCCAACTAGAAAGTCCAGTCCGACAGCGCGAAATGACACAGGAGCTTGTAAAGTAAGTACACGGTCCAGTTGTGTTTGGTGTAGGCTATATGTACACTTGTAGGCATACACTGGTCCACAATAACGCGCAGCAGCTTTTAGATGACAAAGGATACATTTTATATTTAATTATCACAGTTGTTAGGGGATTGATGAGCTTCCTCGACTACCCATGTCGCCTAGTTTTAAGAATGATAGTTTTAGTTGGCAAACTGTCTAAGGAAATCTATTCAATGAATGAATGTCACTATATGATTGTGCATTGAACTTCTCAGGCATACAATGTGTGCTACACACACAAACACACAGGCACACAATTAAATTGTGCAATTTCTGTACAAAAGTAATGTCTTCTTGTATTTAAACAAAACAATGGAAGTCATTTGTAATGACACAGTCAGCGCGTTGAAGACCTGTCTTGCTGGTAGAGCAGGATCCGAGATCTGGCTACTTAGCCTCTTTGCTCAGGGAGACCTATGCTTGACGTTAGATGGCTGCATTCCCACGGGATGTCCGCGGGACATGCGGGTCCTTACAGAGATCATTGCGGCGCGGTTGGTATTAACACTTACATTCCCTCCTGTTCACTCTATGGGACTGCTTCTGTCCGTGTACATTGAAGAGGTTAGGACTATTATTGGGCATAACTGTAAGTCGCTCTGGATACGAGCGTCTGCTAAATGACTGAAATGTAAAAATGTAATAATAACAGAGATGCAGTGTTCCTCCGTTTTGTACCCTCTGGTATAGATAGAATGGTCTTCAAGATCTGTAAATTTTTTTAAACTCCCAACAACTATTATAACCCACACCCCTTTCACGTATATTTCGTTCGGTTTGAATAGACTGGGAGTGAATATTTCTTCACTTGTCTCCTTAGCTACCAGTTTACATTATTACAATTAGCAGTGTCACACACTTTGCCTGACCACAACATCTGGACTGTCCCACTGTGCAGAAAGAGGGGGATTCTGAAATTAATGTTGTACTGTGCAGAAAGGGGGGAGGGGAGGGGAGGGGGGGTCGGAACTTAATGTTGGATGTCCCACTGTGCAGAAGAGGGGGGTTCTGAATCTGAACTTAATGTTGGACTGTCTCACTGTGCAGAAAGAGGGGTGTTCTGGTGTTCCAGAATGAGCCATCGTACAGCGGTGGTCAGCGGCAGGCACTCATGGAGGATGACGAAGAGTGGAGGACCTTCCTAGAGAACCCCCTGACCGCCGCCTCCAAGGCCATGATGGACATCAACGGAGATGAGGACAGCGCCAATGCTCCCCTCTATAACTACTATAAGGTACCTCATATATACCTACTACTACTACTACTATTACTACTACTACCACTACTACTACATAGCTACTATACTACTACATAGCTACTATAGTACTACTACTACTACTACATAGCTACTATACTACTACTACTACTACATAGCTACTATACTACTACTACTACTACATAGCTACTATACTTCTACATAGCTACTATACTATAAATGTATTATAAGTACCGCCATAGATGTATATAGATGTATTGTAGATGTATATAGGTGTGACAATAATGTATTATACTACATTTCTAGGTGCCACGAGACAAGAGAACGACTGGACAGCCCAAAACAGAAGTGATTGTGGGCGATGCTGATCCAAACAAAATGTAATGAATCTCCTTAGTTATTATTATGTTTTTATCCAGTTATGACTTGGCATAGTTTATTTATTGTAAATTGAGAAAAAGTGTGTTGAAGTAAAGAAAGCTGCGTTCTGAGATAACCTTTACTCTGATTATCACCTTTTCAGGAACTTCATGGTGCCACTCCAAGACTCTCCCCTGGCCATGACAACTCTGAGGACCGTCCCTCGCAACACCGCGGCCCAGGGCAGCAGCCAACCCAGCCGGAGGGACAAGACCCGGGCTCTCTACCCAGCCTCAAACTCCATAGTCTGCCTCTCCACCACCTCCACCTCCAGCCCTCCCCCCTACTCCTTCAGCCCAGAGGGGACCCTGGCCCTGCACTCTTTCCCCGTTTGCTCCCCCCCTGGTTCCCAGAGTTCCCAGTCGGATGGCATGGCCTTCAGTCGCCAGCTCAACCACAGCCAGTACAGCCCCAGAGCCCAGAGCCTCACCCCCGACTCCACCTACACAGAGTCCTACAAGGACAGCTCCAATGAGGTAGGTTCTCCTACTTTTACTACAGAACCAGATAGAACTAGAGCATCATTTTACACTGAGCAGCGCAAGCCCTTCCTGGAGCTGTGCTGCTTACACCCAGGTTTCATTGAAAGTAAAAGTAGCAAGCCTGTGAGACTCTGCCTATTCACTTAGCTGTATGGAGCCATTGAGGCATCATCCATATTTTCATTGATCTATGGGTTGTAGTGTAATATGTAATGGTCACCTACACAGATTATTATGGCTGCGTCCCAAATGGCACCCTATTCCCTTTAAAGTGCACTACTTTTGACCAGAGCCCTATGGTAAAAATAAAAAATACAAATAGTGCACTGTAAAGGGAATAGGGTGCCATCTGGGACGCCACCTATTTCTATGGTGCTGATGTTCCCCTGGATTGTGTTGTTGTGACGCACAGGTCTTCCCTCTCTCTGAGGAGGTCCAGCTACGTATGGCCTCCATCCCTCCCGGTGGATACCCTTACTACAGATCCACAGTAAGGTAACGTACTCAGTCAAACATGGGATACTGACAGTCACTCAGTATTATTATTTTTTTAACCGTCAGGGTATATTGAACCAGCAGAAAATACCATAACTTCACTGACACTATCTCTAATCAAACCTTATCTTAAGTCTTACCTTAATACAAAGTTGCAATATGTAACTTTTTGGGCGACCCGACCAAATTCACATAGAAATGTGATTTATAGATCTGTCAATCATTGAAAGCAAGTCTTAAGAAGCAGTAGATCTGTTCTATATGCTCTATTTACAGTGGCTTGCGAAAGTATTCACCCCCCTTGGCATTTTTCATATTTTGTTGCCTTACAACCTGGAATTAAAATAGATTTTTTGGGGGGTTTGTATCATTTGATTTACACAACATGCCTACCACTTTGAAGATGCAAAATATTTTTTATTGTGAAACAAACAAGAAAAAGACAAAAAAACAGAACTTGAGCGTGCATAAATACATTTTACATTTTAGTCATTTAGCAGACGCTCTTATCCAGAGCGACTTACAGTTAGTGAGTGCATACATTTTCATACTGGTCCCCCGTGGGAATCGAACCCACAACCCTGGCGTTGCAAGCGCCATGCTCTACCAACTGAGCTACACGGGACAACCCTGGCATATTCGTTGGAGAGACCAAATTATGGCGTGTTAGGCCACGTTCACACAGGCAGCCCAATTCAGATTTCCCCCCCCACACTATCACAGATCTTTTCACATCAGATATTTTTCAGAGCTGATTGGTCAAAAGACCAATTAGTGAGAAAAAAAATCTGAATTAGGCTGCCTGTGTGAACGCAGGCCAACACACCATCACCCTGTCTCTCCAGCGAATATGGGTTTATGAGATTCTAGAACAAGACCTTGAATATTGTTCCAAGAAGGCGTAGAGAGGTGTGTGTGAACACAAACATAAGTAATCTTAGGTCCAGATAACTATTCACCCCCCCAAAGTCAATACTTTGTAGAGCCACCATTTGCAGCAATTACAGCTGCAAGTCTCTTGGGGTATGTCTCTATAAGCTTGGCACATCTAGCCACTGGGATTTTTGCCCATTCTTCAAGGCAAAACTGCTCCAGCTCTTTCAAGTTGGATGGGTTCCGCTGGTGTACAGCAATCTTTAAGTCATACCACAGATTCTCAATTGGATTGAGGTCTGGGCTTTGACTAGGCCATTCCAAGACATTTAAATGCTTCCCCTTAAACCACTCAAGTGTTGCTTTAGAAGTATGCTTAGGATCATTGTCCTGCTGGAAGGTGAACCTCCGTCCCAGTCTCACATTTCTGGAAGACTGAAACAGCTTTCCCTCAAGAATTTCCCTGTATTTAGCGCCATCCATCATTCCTTCAATTCTGACCAGTTTCCCAGTCCCTGCGAATGAAAAACATCCCCACAGCATGATGCTGCCACCACCATGCTTCACTGTGGGGGTGGTGTTCTCGGGGTGATAAGAGGTGTTGGGTTTGCGCCAGACATAGCATTTTCCTTGATGGCCAAAAAGCTCAATTTTAGTCTCATCTGACCAGAGTACCTTCTTCCATATGTTTGGGGAGTCTTCCAAACGTGTTTGCTTATTTTTTTCTTTAAGCAATGGCTTTTTTCTGGCCACTCTTCTGTAAAGCCCAGCTCTGTGGAGTGTACGGCTTAAAGTGGTCCTATTGACAGATACTCCAGTCTCCGCTGTGGAGCTTTGCAGCTCCTTCAGGGTTATCTTTGGTCTTTTTGTTGGCTCTCTGATTAATGCCCTCCTTGCCTGGTCCGTGAGTTTTGGTGGGCGGCCCTCTCTTGGCAGATTTGTTGTGGTGCCATATTCCTTCCCATTTTTTTATAATGGATTTAATGGTGCTCAGTGGGATGTTCAACGTTTCTGAACTTTGCCCCTGACCTGTTTGGAGAGTTCCTTGGTCTTCATGGTGCCGCTTGCTTGGTGGTGCCCCTTGCTTAGTGGTGTTGCAGACTCTGGGGCCTTTCAGAACAGGTGTATATGCAGCTGTGGAAAAAATTAAGAGACCACTGCAAATTTTTCTTAAATCCTCATCTCTACATGTATGACAGCCATTCCATTCCAGTGTCTGTTGAATTCCATCACAGGCATACCTCATTCTACTGAATTAGGTACTGATTAGGTGATCACATGAAACAAATCTTATTTAACGAGGAAAAGTATAAAAACCACTGCTGTGGTCATCACTATCCTCTTGCAATAGGACCAGCTGGATGGCAAAAACAGTGCTAATAGTACCTCAAAAGTAATATTAATCAAAAAATAACTATTGACCATGCCAAAAGAGTTGAAAAGGAATGTTTTGAGTGAGGAAAAGAAGGGTTCAATTCTGGCTTTACTGGCAGAGGGATACAGTGAGCGTCAGGTTGCTTCCATCCTTAAAATGTCAAAGACGGCGGTTCATAAGAACAAGGTCAAGCAGCAGACATTGGGGACAACAAAGCTACAGACTGGCAGAGGGCGAAAATGACTCTCTACTGACCGGGATGACCGCCAGCTAGAAAAAAGCCCTTCATCAATGATAAGCAAAGAAGATCCAGGCTGAGGTTTGCAAAATACCATAAGGATTGGACCGTAGAGGACTGGAGTAAGGTCATCTTCCCTGATGAGTCCAATTTTCAGCTTTGCCCAACACCTGGTCGTCTAATGGTTAGACGGAGACCTGGAGAGGCCTACAAGCCACAGCGTCTCGCACCCACTGTGAAATTTGGTGGAGGATCGGTGATGATCTGGGGGTGCTTCAGCAAGGCTGGAATCGGGCAGATTTGTCTTTGTGAAGGACGCATGAATCAAGCCACGTACAAGGTTGTCCTGGAAGAAAACTTGCTTCCTTTGCTCTGACATTGTTCCCCAACTCTGAGGATTGGTTTTTCCAGCAGGACAATGCGCCATGCCACACAGCCAGGTCAATCAAGGTGTGGATGGAGGACCACCAGATCAAGACCTGTCATGGCCAGCCCAATCTCCAGACCTGAACCCCATTGAAAACTTCTGGAATGTGATCAAGAGGAAGATGGATGGTCACAAGCCATCAAACAAAGCCGAGCTGCTTGAATTTTTGCGCCAGGAGTGGCATAAAGTCACCCAACATCAATGTGAAAGACTGGTGGAGAGCATGCCAAGACGCATGAAAGCTGTGATTGAAAATCAGGGTTATTCCACCAAATATTGATTTCTGAACTCTTCCTAAGTTAAAACATTAGTATTGTGTTGTTTAAAAATGAACATGAACTTATTTTCGTTGCATTATTCGAGGTCTGACAACACTGCATCTTTATTGTTATTTTGATCAGTTGTCATTTTCTGCAAATAAATGCTCTAAATGACAATATTTTTATTTTGAATTTGGGAGAAATGTTGTCAGCAGTTTATAGAATAAAACAAAAATGTAATTTTTACCCAAACACATACCTATAAATAGTAAAACCAGAGAAACTTATAATTTTGCAGTGGTCTCTTAATTTTTTCCGCAGCTGTATACTGAGATCATGTGACAGATCATGTGACACTTAGATTGCACACAGGTGGACTTTATTTAACTAATTATGTGACTTCTGAAGGTAATTGGTTGCATCAGATCTTATTTAGGGGCTTCATAGCAAAGGGGGTGAATACATATGCACGCACCACTTTTCCGTTATTTATTTTTTAGAATTTTTTGAAACAAGTTATTTTTTTCATTTCACTTCACCAATTTGGACTATTTTGTGTATGTCCATTACATGAAATCCAAATAAAAATCTATTTAAATTACAGGTTGTAATGCAACAAAATAAAAAAAACGCCAAGGGGGATGAATACTTTTGCAAGGCACTGTATATGCTTCCCCTTCTTAAGTTTAGTTTTTGCATCTTTTACTTTAGATTTTGTACACCAGCTTCAAACAGCTGAAAATACAATATTTTTGGTTATTGAAAATACATTTCACAGCGGTTTAGATGGTACAATGATTCTCTGCACTTTGCATGGCTTGTTTTGTCACAAACCAGAAAATGGCAGCGCGATTTCTGCAAATTGCACCTTTTAAGTTTTAATTCTGCCTATCGA
>NC_059227.1:30611608-30623166 GCF_020615455.1 Coregonus clupeaformis | reverse complement strand
GTAGTAGATACCTCTCGCTGAGTGTAGTAGAGTACCTCTGAGCTGTAGAGTGTAGAGTACCTCTGAGCTGTAGAAGTAGAGTACCTCTGAGCTGTAGAGTAGTAGAGTACCTCTGAGCTGTAGTGTAGTAGAGTACCTCTGAGCTGTAGAGTAGTAGAGTACCTCTGAGCTGTAGAGTAGTAGAATACCCCTCTGAGCTGTAAGTAGTAGAGTACCTCTGAGCTGTAGAGTAGTAGGAGTACCTCTGAGCTGTAGTGTAGTAGAGTACCCTCTGAGCTGTAGAGTAGTAGAGTACCTCTGAGCTGTAGAGTTAGAGTACCTCTGAGCTGTAGAGTAGTAGAGTACCCTCTGAGCTGTAGAGTAGTAGAGTACCTCTGAGCTGTAGAGTAGTAGAGTACCTCTGAGCTGTAGAGTAGAGTACCTCTGAGCTGTAGAGTAGTGAGTACCTCTCGAGCTGTAGAGAGTAGTAGCGTACCTCTGAGCTGTAGAGTAGTAGAGTACCTCTGAGCTGTAGAGTAGTAGAGTACCTCTGAGCTGTAGAGTAGTAGAGTACCTCTGAGCTGTAGAGTAGTAGAGTACCTCTAGAGCTGTAGATTAGTAGAGTACCTCTGAGCTGTGAGAGTAGAGTACCTCTGAGCTGTAGAGTGTGATCCTCTGAGCTGTAGAGTAGTAGAGTACCTCTGAGCTGTAGTGTAGTAGAGTACCTCTGAGCTGTAGAGTAGAGTTCCTCTGCTGTAGAGTATGAGTACCTCTGAGCTGTAGAGTAGTAGAGTACCTCTGAGCTGTAGAGTAGTAAGTACCTCTGAGCTGTAGAGTAGTAGAGTACCTCTGAGCTGTAGAGTCAAGTAGCGTCCTCTGAGCTGTCTAAGTAGTAGAGTACCTCTGAGCTGTAGAGCAGTAGAGTACCTCTGAGCTGTAGTGTAGAGTACCTCTGAGCTGTAGAGTAGTAGAGTTCCTCTGAGCTGTAGAGTAGTAGAGTACCTCTGAGCTGTAGCTAGTAGAGTACCTCTGAGCTGTAGGAGTAGTAGTACCTCTGAGCTGTAGAGTAGTAGAGTACCTCTGAGCTGTAGAGTAGAGTACCTCCTGAGCTGTAGAGTAGTAGAGTACCTCTGAGCTGTAGAGTAGTAGAGCAACTCCTGAGCTGTAGAGTAGTAGAGTACCTCTGAGCTGTAGAGTAGTAGAGTACCTCTGAGCTGTAGAGTTAGAGTACCTCTGCTGTAGGTATGAGGTACCTCTGAGCTGTAGAGTAGAGTACCTCTGAGCTGTAGAGTAGACCTGAGCTGTAGAGTAGTAGTACCTCTGAGCTGTGAGTAGTAGAGTACCTCTGAGCTGTGAGTAGTAGACCTCTGAGCTGTAGAGTAGTAGAGTACCTCTGAGCTGTAGAGTAGTAGAGTACCTCTGAGCTGTAGAGTAGTAGAGTACCTCTGAGCTGTAGAGTAGTAGATCCTCTGAGCTGTAGAGTAGTAGTACCTCTGAGCTGTAGAGTAGTAGAGCACCTCTGAGCTGTGTAGGCACTGAGCTGTAGGCAGAGTACCTCTGAGCTGTAGAGTAGTAGAGTACCTCTGAGCTGTAGAGTAGTAGAGTACCTCTGAGCTGTAGAGTAGTAGAGTACCTCCTGAGCTGTAGAGTAGTAGAGTACCTCTGAGCTGTAGAGTAGTAGAGTACCTCTGAGCTGTGGAGTGTAGAGTACCTCTGAGCTGTAGAGTAGTAGAGTACCTCTGAGCTGTAGTGTAGTAGAGTACCTCTGAGCTGTAGAGTAGTAGAGTACCTCTGAGCTGTAGAGTAGTAGAGTACCTCTGAGCTGTGGGAGTAGATGCTACTCTGAGCTGTAGAGTAGTAGAGTACCTCTGAGCTGTAGAGTAGCAAGTACCTCTGAGCTGTAGAGTGTAGAGTACCTCTGAGCTGTAGAGTAGTAGAGAATACCTCTGAGCTGTAGAGTACGTAGAGTACCTCTGAGCTGTAGAGTAGTAGAGTACCTCTGAGCTGTAGAGGTAGTAGAGTACCTCTGAGCTGTAGAGTAGTAGAGCAGAGGAGAGTACCTCTGAGCTGTAGAAGTAAGTAGAGAATACCACTGAGCTGTAGATAGTAGAGTACCTCTGAGCTGTAGAGTAGTAGAGTACCTCTGAGCTGTAGAGTAGTAGAGTGCACCTCTGGGCTGTAGAGTAGTAGAGTACCTCTGAGCTGTAGAGTAGAGTACCTCTGAGCTGTAGAGTAGTAGAGTACCTCTGAGCTGTAGAGTAGTAAGTGCCTCTGAGCTGTAGAGTAGTAGAGTACCTCTGAGCTGTAGAGTAGTAGAGTACCTCTGAGCTGAGAGTAGTAGAGTACCTCTGAGCTGTAGAGTAGTAGAGTACCTCTGAGCTGTAGAGTAGTAGAGTACCTCTGAGCTGTAGAGTAGTAGAGTACCTCTGAGCTGTAGTGTAGTAGAGTACCCTCTGAGCTGTAGAGTAGTAGAGTACCTCTGAGCTGTAGAGTAGTAGAGTACCTCTGAGCTGTAGTGTAGTAGAGTACCTCTGAGCTGTAGAGTGTAATTACCTCTGAGCTGTAGAGTAGTAGAAGTACCTCTGAGCTGTAGAGTAGTAAGTACCTCTGAGCTTAGTGCACTTGCTGTAGTAGAGTACCCTCTGAGCTGTAGAGTAGTAGAGTACCTCTGAGCTGTAGAGTAGTAGAGTACCTCTGAGCTGTAGAGTAGTAGAGTACCTCTGAGGCTGTAGAGTAGTAGAGTACCTCTGAGCTGTAGAGTAAGTAGGGCCTCTGAGCTGTAGAGTAGTAGAGTACCTCTGAGCTGTAGAGTAGTAGAGTACCTCTGAGCTGTAGAGTAGTAGAGTACCTCTGAGCTGTAGAGTAGTAGAGTACCTCTGAGTGTAGAGTAGTAGAGTACCTCTGAGCTGTAGAGTATGAGTACCTCTGAGCTGTAGAGTAGTAGAGTACCTCTGAGCTGTAGAGTGAGTAGAGTACCTCTGAGCTGTAGAGTAGTAGAGTACCTCTGAGCTGTAGAGTAAGTAGAGTACCTCTGAGCTGTAGAGTAGTAGAGTACCTCTGAGCTGTAGAGTAGTAGATTACCTCTGAGCTGTAGAGTAGTAGAGTACCTCTGAGCTGTAGTGTAGTAGAGTACCTCTGAGCTGTAGAGTAGTAGAGTACCTCTGAGCTGTAGAGTAGTAGAGTACCTCTGAGCTGTAGAGTAGTAGAGTACCTCTGAGCTGTAGTGTAGTAGAGTACCTCTGAGCTGTAGAGTAGTAGAGTACCTCTGAGCTGTATAGTAGTAGATTACCTCTGAGCTGTAGTGTAGTAGAGTACCTCTGAGCTGTAGAGTAGTAGAGTACCTCTGAGCTGTAGAGTAGTAGAGTACCTCTGAGCTGTAGAGTAGTAGAGTACCTCTGAGCTGTAGAGTAGTAGAGTACCTCTGAGCTGTAGAGTAGTAGAGTACCTCTGAGCTGTAGAGTAGTAGAGTACCTCTGAGCTGTAGAGTAGTAGAGTACCTCTGAGCTGTAGAGTAGTAGAGTACCTCTGAGCTGTAGTGTAGTACCTCTGAGCTGTAGAGTAGGTAGGTCCTCTGAGCTGTAGTGTAGTAGAGTACCTCTGAGCTGTAGAGTAGTAGAGTTCCTCTGAGCTGTAGAGTAGAGTACCTCTGAGCTGTAGAGTAGTAGAGTACCTCTGAGCTGTAGAGTAGAGTACCTCTGAGCTGAGAGTAGTAGAGTACCTCTGAGCTGTAGAGTAGAGTACCTCTGAGCTGTAGAGTAGTAGAGTACCTCTGAGCTGTAGAGTAGTAGAGTACCTCTGGAGCTGAAGAGTAGAGTACCTCTGAGCTGTAGAGTAGTAGAGTACCTCTGAGCTGTAGAGTAGTGAGAGTACCTCTGAGCTGTAGAGTAGCAGAGTACCTCTGACCTGTAGAGTAGTAGAGTACCTCTGAGCTGTAGAGTAGTAGAGTACCTCTGAGCTGTAGAGTAGTAGAGTACCTCTGAGCTGTGGAGTAGTAGAGTACCTCTGAGCTGTAGAGTAGTGGAGTACCTCTGAGCTGTAGAGGAAGTAGTAGAGTACCTCTGAGCTGTAGAGTAGTAGAGTACCTCTGAGCTGTAGAGTAGTAGAGTACCTCTGAGCTGTAGTAGTAGTAGAGTACCTCTGAACTGTAGAGTAGTAGAGTACCTCTGAGCTGTAGAGTAGTAGAGTACCTCTGAGCTGTAGTAGTAGAGTGCCTCTGAGCTGTAGAGTAGTAGAGTACCTCTGAGCTGTAGAGTAGTGAAGTACCTCTGAGCTGTAGAGTAGTAGAGTACCTCTGAGCTGTAGAGAGAGTACCTCTGAGCTGTAGTAGTAGAGTACCTCTGAGCTGTAGAGTAGTAGAGTACCTCTGAGCTGTAAGTAGTAGAGTACCTCTGAGCTGTAGTGTAGTAGAGTACCTCTGAGCTGTAGAGTAGTAGAGTACCTCTGAGCTGTAGAGTAGTAGAGTACCTCTGAGCTGTAAGTAGTAGAGTACCTCTGAGCTGTAGTAGTAGTAGAGTACCTCTGAGCTGTAGAGTGGTAGAGTACCTCTGAGCTATGAAGTAGAGTACCTCTGAGCTGTAGTGTAGTAGAGTACCTCTGAGCTGTAGAGTAGTAGAGTACCTCTGAGCTGTAGTGTAGTAGAGTACCTCTGAGCTGTAGAGTAGTGAGTACCTCTGAGCTGTAGAGTAGTAGAGTACCTCTGAGCTGTAGAGTAGCAGGAGTACCTCTGAGCTGTAGAGTAGTAGAGTACCTCTGAGCTGTAGAGTAGTAGAGTACCTCTGAGCTGTAGAGTAGTAGAGTACCTCTGAGCTGTAGAGTAGTAGAGTACCTCTGAGCTGTAGAGTAGTAGAGTACCTCTGAGCTGTAGGAGTAGTAGAGTACCTCTGAGCTGTAGAGTAGTAGAGTACCTCTGAGCTGTAGAGTAGAAGTACCTCTGAGCTGTAGAGTAGTAGAGTACCTCTGAGCTGTAGAGTAGTAGAGTACCTCTGAGCTGTAGAGTAGAGTACCTCTGAGCTGTAGAGTAGTAGAGTACCTCTGAGCTGTAGAGTAGAGTACCTCTGAGCTGTAGAGTAGTAGAGTACCTCTGAGCTGTAGAGTAGTAGAGTACCTCTGAGCTGTAGAGTAGTAGAGTACCTCTGAGCTGTAGAGTAGTAGAGTACCTCTGAGCTGTAGAGTAGTAGAGTACCTCTGAGCTGTAGAGTAGTAGAGTACCTCTGAGCTGTAGAGTAGTAGAGTACCTCTGAGCTGAGAGTAGTAGAGTACCTCTGAGCTGTAGAGTAGTAGAGTACCTCTGAGCTGTAGAGTAGTAGAGTACCTCTGAGCTGTAGAGTAGTGAGCAATTACCTCTGAGCTGTAGAGTAGTAGATTACCTCTGGAGCTGTGTACCTCTGAGCTGTAGGTAGTAGAGTACCTCTGAGCTGTAGAGTAGTAGAGTACCTCTGAGCTGTAGAGTAGTAGAGTACCTCTGAGCTGTAGAGTAGTAGAGTACCTCTGAGCTGTAGAGTAGTAGAGTACCTCTGAGCTGTAGAGTAGTAGAGTACCTCTGAGCTGTAGAGTAGTAGAGTACCTCTGAGCTGTAGAGTAGTAGAGTACCTCTGAGCTGTAGAGTAGTAGAGTACCTCTGAGCTGTAGAGTAGTAGAGTACCTCTGAGCTGTAGAGTAGTAGAGTACCTCTGAGCTGTAGAGTAGTAGAGTACCTCTGAGCTGTAGAGTAGTAGAGTACCTCTGAGCTGTAGAGTAGTAGAGTACCTCTGAGCTGTAGAGTAGTAGAGTACCTCTGAGCTGTAGAGTAGTAGAGTACCTCTGAGCTGTAGAGTAGTGAGTACCTCTGAGCTGTAGAGTAGAAGTACCTCTGAGCTGTAGAAGTACCTCTGAGCTGTAGAGTAGAGTACCTCTGAGCTGTAGAGTAGTAGAGTACCTCTGAGCTGTAGAGTAGTAGAGTACCTCTGAGCTGTAGAGTAGTAGAGTACCTCTGAGCTGTAGAGTAGTAGAGTACCTCTGAGCTGTAGAGTAGTAGAGTACCTCTGAGCTGTAGAGTAGTAGAGTACCTCTGAGCTGTAGGTAGTAGAGTACCTCTGAGCTGTAGAGTAGGAGTACCTCTGAGCTGTAGTGTAGTAGAGTACCTCTGAGCTGTAGAGTAGTAGAGTACCTCTGAGCTGTAGAGTAGTAGAGTACCTCTGAGCTGTAGAGTAGTAGAGTACCTCTGAGCTGTAGAGTAGTAGAGTACCTCTGAGCTGTAGAGTAGTAGAGTACCTCTGAGCTGTAGAGTAGTAGAGTACCTCTGAGCTGTAGAGTAGTAGAGTACCTCTGAGCTGTAGAGTAGTAGCGTACCTCTGAGCTGTAGAGTAGTAGAGTACCTCTGAGCTGTAGAGTAGTAGAGTACCTCTGAGCTGTAGAGTAGTAGAGTACCTCTGAGCTGTAGAGTAGAGTACCTCTGAGCTGTAGAGTAGTAGAGTTCCTCTGAGCTGTAGAGTAGTAGAGTACCTCTGAGCTGAGAGTAGTAGAGTACCTCTGAGCTGTAGAGTAGAGTACCTCTGAGCTGTAGAGTAGTAGAGTACCTCTGAGCTGTAGAGTAGTAGAGTACCTCTGAGCTGTAGAGTAGTAGAGTACCTCTGAGCTGTAGAGTAGTAGAGTACCTCTGAGCTGTAGAGTAGAGTACCTCTGAGCTGTAGAGTAGTAGAGTACCTCTGAGCTGTAGAGTAGTAGAGTACCTCTGAGCTGTAGAGTAGTAGAGTACCTCTGAGCTGTAGAGTAGTAGAGTACCTCTGAGCTGTAGAGTAGTAGAGTACCTCTGAGCTGTAGGTAGTAGAGTACCTCTGAGCTGTAGAGTAGTAGAGTACCTCTGAGCTGTAGAGTAGTAGAGTACCTCTGAGCTGTAGAGTAGTAGAGTACCTCTGAGCTGTAGAGTAGTAGAGTACCTCTGAGCTGTAGAGTAGTAGAGTTCCTCTGAGCTGTAGAGTAGTAGAGTACCTCTGAGCTGTAGAGTAGTAGAGTACCTCTGAGCTGTAGAGTAGTAGAGTACCTCTGAGCTGTAGAGTAGTAGAGTACCTCTGAGCTGTAGAGTAGTAGAGTACCTCTGAGCTGTAGAGTAGTAGAGTACCTCTGAGCTGTAGAGTAGTAGAGTACCTCTGAGCTGTAGAGTAGTAGAGTTCCTCTGAGCTGTAGAGTAGAGTACCTCTGAGCTGTAGAGTAGTAGAGTACCTCTGAGCTGTAGAGTAGACTACCTCTGAGCTGTAGAGTAGTAGAGTACCTCTGAGCTGTAGAGTAGTAGAGTTCCTCTGAGCTGTAGAGTAGAGTACCTCTGAGCTGTAGAGTAGTAGAGTACCTCTGAGCTGTAGAGTAGAGTACCTCTGAGCTGTAGAGTAGTAGAGTTCCTCTGAGCTGTAGAGTAGAGTACCTCTGAGCTGTAGAGTTGTAGAGTACCTCTGAGCTGACAGTAGTAGAGTACCTCTGAGCTGACAGTAGTAGAGTACCTCTGAGCTGTAGAGTAGTAGAGTACCTCTGAGCTGTAGAGTAATAGAGTACCTCTGAGCTGTAGAGTAGAGTACCTCTGAGCTGTAGAGTAGTAGAGTACCTCTGAGCTGTAGAGTAGTAGAGTACCTCTGAGCTGTAGAGTAGTAGAGTACCTCTGAGCTGTAGAGTAGTAGAGTACCTCTGAGCTGTAGAGTAGTAGAGTACCTCTGAGCTGTAGAGTAGTAGAGTACCTCTGAGCTGTAGAGTAGTAGAGTACCTCTGAGCTGTAGAGTAGTAGAGTACCTCTGAGCTGTAGTGTAGTAGAGTACCTCTGAGCTGTAGAGTAGTAGAGTACCTCTGAGCTGTAGAGTAGTAGAGTACCTCTCAGAGCTGTAGAGTAGTAGAGTACCTCTGAGCTGTAGAGTAGTAGAGTACCTCTGAGCTGTAGAGTAGTAGAGTACCTCTGAGCTGTAGAGTAGTAGAGTACCTCTGAGCTGTAGAGTAGTAGAGTACCGCTGAGCTGTAGAGTAGTAGAGTACCTCTGAGCTGTAGAGTAGTAGAGTACCTCTGAGCTGTAGAGTAGTAGAGTACCTCTGAGCTGTAGAGTAGTCAGAGTACCTCTGAGCTGTAGAGTAGTAGAGTACCTCTGAGCTGTAGAGTAGTAGAGTACCTCTGAGCTGTAGAGTAGTAGAAGTACCTCTGAGCTGTAGTGTAGTAGAGTACCTCTGAGCTGTAGAGTAGTAGAGTACCTCTGAGCTGTAGAGTAGTAGAGTACCTCTGAGCTGTAGTGTAGTAGAGTACCTCTGAGCTGTAGAGTAGTAGAGTACCTCTGAGCTGTAGTGTAGTAGAGTACCTCTGAGCTGTAGAGTAGTAGAGTACCTCTGAGCTGTAGAGTAGTAGAGTACCTCTGAGCTGTAGAGTAGAGTACCTCTGAGCTGTAGAGTAGTAGAGTACCTCTGAGCTGAGAGTAGTAGAGTACCTCTGAGCTGTAGAGTAGAGTACCTCTGAGCTGTAGAGTAGTAGAGTACCTCTGAGCTGTAGAGTAGAGTACCTCTGAGCTGTAGAGTAGTAGAGTACCTCTGAGCTGTAGAGTAGTAGAGTACCTCTGAGCTGTAGAGTAGTAGAGTACCTCTGAGCTGTAGAGTAGTAGAGTACCTCTGAGCTGTAGAGTAGTAGAGTACCTCTGAGCTGTAGAGTAGTAGAGTACCTCTGAGCTGTAGAGTAGTAAGAGTACCTCTGAGCTGTAGAGTAGTAGAGTACCTCTGAGCTGTAGAGTAGTAGAGTACCTCTGAGCTGTAGAGTAGTAGAGTACCTCTGAGCTGTAGAGTAGTAGAGTACCTCTGAGCTGTAGAGTGTAGAGTACCTCTGAGCTGTAGAGTAGTAGAGTACCTCTGAGCTGTAGAGTAGTAGAGTACCTCTGAGCTGTAGAGTAGTAGAGTGCCTCTGAGCTGTAGAGTAGTAGAGTACCTCTGAGCTGTAGAGTATAGAGTACCTCTGAGCTGTAGAGTAGTAGAGTACCTCTGAGCTGTAGAGTAGTAGAGTACCTCTGAGCTGTAGAGTAGTAGAGTACCTCTGAGCTGTAGTGTAGTAGAGTACCTCTGAGCTGTAGAGTAGTAGAGTACCTCTGAGCTGTAGAGTAGTAGAGTACCTCTGAGCTGTAGTGTAGTAGAGTACCTCTGAGCTGTAGAGTAGTAGAGTACCTCTGAGCTGTAGAGTAGTAGAGTACCTCTGAGCTGTAGAGTAGTAGAGTACCTCTGAGCTGTAGAGTAGTAGAGTACCGCTGAGCTGTAGAGTAGAGTACCTCTGAGCTGTAGAGTAGTAGAGTACCTCTGAGCTGTAGAGTAGTAGAGTACCTCTGAGCTGTAGAGTAGTAGAGTACCTCTGAGCTGTAGAGTAGTAGAGTACCTCTGAGCTGTAGAGTAGTAGAGTACCTCTGAGCTGTAGAGTAGTAGAGTACCTCTGAGCTGTAGAGTAGTAGAGTACCTCTGAGCTGTAGTGTAGTAGAGTACCTCTGAGCTGTAGAGTAGAGTACCTCTGAGCTGTAGAGTAGTAGAGTACCTCTGAGCTGTAGAGTAGAGTACCTCTGAGCTGTAGAGTAGTAGAGTACCTCTGAGCTGTAGAGTAGTAGAGTACCTCTGAGCTGTAGAGTAGTAGAGTACCTCTGAGCTGTAGAGTAGTAGAGTACCTCTGAGCTGTAGAGTAGTAGAGTACCTCTGAGCTGAGAGTAGTAGAGTACCTCTGAGCTGTAGAGTAGTAGAGTACCTCTGAGCTGTAGAGTAGTAGAGTACCTCTGAGCTGTAGAGTAGTAGAGTACCTCTGAGCTGTAGTGTAGTAGAGTACCGCTGAGTTGTAGAGTACCTCTGAGCTGTAGAGTAGTAGAGTACCTCTGAGCTGTAGTGTAGTAGAGTACCTCTGAGCTGTAGAGTAGTAGAGTACCTCTGAGCTGTAGAGTAGTAGAGTACCTCTGAGCTGTAGAGTAGTAGAGTACCTCTGAGCTGTAGTGTAGTAGAGTACCTCTGAGCTGTAGAGTAGTAGAGTACCTCTGAGCTGTAGAGTAGTGAGAGTACCTCTGAGCTGTAGAGTAGTAGAGTACCTCTGAGCTGTAGTAGAGTACCTCTGAGCTGTAGAGTAGTAGAGTACCTCTGAGCTGTAGAGTAGTAGAGTACCTCTGAGCTGTAGAGTAGTAGAGTACCTCTGAGCTGTAGAGTAGTAGAGTACCTCTGAGCTGTAGAGTAGTAGAGTACCTCTGAGCTGTAGTGTAGTAGAGTACCTCTGAGCTGTAGAGTAGTAGAGTACCCTCTGAGCTGTAGAGTA
This sequence comes from Coregonus clupeaformis, assembly GCF_020615455.1. NCBI lineage: Eukaryota > Metazoa > Chordata > Actinopteri > Salmoniformes > Salmonidae > Coregonus > Coregonus clupeaformis. The sequence continues at coordinate 30,612,924 of NC_059227.1, read as the reverse complement.
GTAGAGTACCTCTGAGCTGTAGAGTAGTAGAGTACCTCTGAGCTGTAGAGTAGTAGAGTACCTCTGAGCTGTAGAGTAGTAGAGTACCTCTGAGCTGTAGAGTAGTAGAGTACCTCTGAGCTGTAGAGTAGTAGAGTACCTCTGAGCTGTAGAGTAGTAGAGTACCTCTGAGCTGTAGAGTAGTAGAGTACCTCTGAGCTGTAGAGTAGTAGAGTACCTCTGAGCTGTAGAGTAGTAGAGTACCTCTGAGCTGTAGAGTAGTAGAGTACCTCTGAGCTGTAGAGTAGTAGAGTACCTCTGAGCTGTAGAGTAGTAGAGTACCTCTGAGCTGTAGAGTAGTAGAGTACCTCTGAGCTGTAGAGTAGTAAGAGTACCTCTGAGCTGTAGAGTAGTAGAGTACCTCTGAGCTGTAGAGTAGTAGTAGAGTACCTCTGAGCTGTAGGTAGTAGAGTACCTCTGAGCTGTAGTGTAGTAGAGTACCTCTGAGCTGTAGAGTGAAGTACCTCTGAGCTGTAGTGTAGAGTACCTCTGAGCTGTAGAGTAAGTACCTCTGAGCTGTAGAGTAGTAGAGTACCTCTGAGCTGTAGAGTAGTAGAGTACCTCTGAGCTGTAGAGTAGTAGAGTACCTCTGAGCTGTAGAGTAGTAGAGTACCTCTGAGCTGTAGAGTAGTAGAGTACCTCTGAGCTGTAGAGTAGTAGAGTACCTCTGAGCTGTAGAGTAGTAGAGTACCTCTGAGCTGTAGAGTAGAGTACCTCTGAGCTGTAGAGTAGTAGAGTACCTCTGAGCTGTAGAGTAGTAGAGTACCTCTGAGCTGTAGAGTAGTAGAGTACCTCTGAGCTGTAGAGTAGTAGAGTACCTCTGAGCTGAGAGTAGTAGAGTACCTCTGAGCTGTAGAGTAGTAGAGTACCTCTGAGCTGTAGAGTAGTAGAGTACCTCTGAGCTGTAGAGTAGTAGAGTACCTCTGAGCTGTAGAGTAGTAGAGTACCTCTGAGCTGTAGAGTAGTAGAGTACCTCTGAGCTGTAGAGTAGAGTACCTCTGAGCTGTAGAGTAGTAGAGTCCCTCTGAGCTGTAGAGTAGTAGAGTACCTCTGAGCTGTAGAGTAGTGAATTACCTCTGAGCTGTAGAGTAGTAGAGTACCTCTGAGCTGTAGAGTAGTAGAGTACCTCTGAGCTGTAGAGTAGTAGTACCTCTGAGCTGTAGAGTAGTAGAGTACCTCTGAGCTGTAGAGTAGTAGAGTACCTCTGAGCTGTAGAGTAGTAGAGTACCTCTGAGCTGTAGAGTAGTAGAGTACCTCTGAGCTGTAGAGTGTAAGAG
>NC_059227.1:30574108-30606608 GCF_020615455.1 Coregonus clupeaformis | reverse complement strand
ACTCAACCGCAGGGCTCTCCAGAGGGTGGTGCTGTCTGCACAACGCATTACCGGGGGCAAACTACCCGCCCTCCAGGACACCTACAGCGCCCGATATCACAGGAAGGCCAAAAAGATAATCAAGGACAACAACAACCCGAGCCACTGTCTGTTCACCCCGCTATCATCCAGAAGGTGAGGTCAGTACAGGTGCATCAAAGCTGTGACCGAGAGACTTAAAAACTGCTTTTATCTCAAGGCCTTCAGACTGTTAAATAGCCTTCACTAGCACATTAGAGGCTGCTGCCTATAAACATAGATTAGAAATCACTGGCCACTTTTAATAAATGGAACACTAGTCACTTTAATAATGTTTACATATCTTGCATTACTCTAATGAACTCATCCTCTGCTGCAGACGTAGCTCTGGGCCTTCCTTTCCTGTGGCGGTCCTCATGAGAGCCAGTTTCATCACAGCGCTTGATGGTTTTTGCGACTGCACTCGAATAAACTTTCTAAATTCTTGAAATTTTCCAGATTGACTGACCTCATGTCTTAAAGTAATGATGGACTGTCGTTTCTCTCTCTGGTTGAGAGAATGCCAAGAGTTTGATGACAGCTTTGCACCCTCTTGGCATTCTCTCAACCAGCTTCATGAGGTATTCACCTGGAATGCATTTCAATTAAACGGTGTGCCTTGTTAAAAGTGCATTTGTGGAATTTCTTTCCTTCTTAATGCGTTTGAGCCAATCAGTTGTGTTGGGACAAGGTAGGGGTGGTATACAGAAGATAGCCCTATTTGGTAAAAAAAACTAGTCCATATTATGGCAAGAACAGCTCAAATAAGCAAAGAGAAACGACTGTCCGTCATTACTTTAAGACTTGAAGGTCAGTCAATATGGAAAATTTCAAGAACTTTGAAAGTTTCTTCGAGTGCAGTCGCAAAAACCATCAAGCGCTATGATGAAAATGTCTCTCATGAGGACCGCCACAGGAAAGGAAGACCCAGAGTTACCTCTGCTGCAGAGGGATAAGTTCATTAGAGTTACCAGCCTCAGAAATCGGAAATTAACTGCACATCAGATTGCAGCCCAAAATAAATGCTTCACAGAGTTCAAGTAACAGACACTTCTCAACATCAACTGTTCAGAGGAGACTGCGTGAATCAGGTCTTCATGGTTGAATTGCTGCAAAGAAACCACTACTAAAGGACACCAATAATAAGAAGAGACTTGCTTGGGCCAAGAAACACAAGCAATGGACATAAGACCGGTGGAAATCTGTCCTTTGGTCTGGAGTCCAAATTAGAGATTTTTGGTTCCAACCACAGTGTCTTTGTGAGATGCAGTGTGGGTGAACGGATTATCTCCGCATGTGTATTTCCCACCGTTAAGCATGGAGGAGGAGGTGTTATGGTGTGGGGGTGCTTTGCTGGTGAAACTGTCAGTGATTTATTTAGAATTCAATGCACACTTAACCACCATGGCTACCACAGCATTCTGCAGCGATACGCCATCCCATCTGGTTTGCACTTAATGGGACTATCATTTGTTTTTCAACAGGACAATGACCCAAAACACCTCCAGGCTGTGTAAGGGCTATTTGACCAAGAAGTAGAGTGATGGAGTGCTGCATCAGATGACCTGGCCTCCACAATCACCCGACCTCAACCCAATTGAGATGGTTTGGGATGAGTTGGACTGCAGAGTGAAGGATAAGCAGCCAACAAGTGTTCAGCATATGTGGGAACTCCTTCAAGACTTTTGGAAAAGCATTCCAGGTGACTACCTCATGAAGAGAATGCCAAGAGTGTGCAAAGCTGTCATCAAGGTAAAGGGTGGCTACTTTGAAGAATCTAAAATCTAAAATATATTTTGATTTGTTTAACACTTTTTTAGTTACTACATGATTCCATATGTGTTATTTCATAGTTTTGATGTCTTCACTATTATTCTAGTAAAAATAAAGAAAAACCCTTGAATGAGTAGGTGTGTCCAAACTTTTGACTGGTCCTGAATAATAAAACATGCAGAGGACAGCCCCTTTACTGGAACTTGAACCCAAACCCTAACCCTAACCCAAACTATCTGTATTCTCATTGCCTGACTTTTGTTCTGTATTTGTTGAGTGTTTGTTTGAGTAAAGCTGGAACAAATGCGCCGTGGGCCTGTGTTAAGAATTGCTACCAATATTTAGATTGTATTTGTTTTTGGAGACTGGAATTGCCTGACCTGTGCATTGACACCTCTCCACTAGATGGAGTGATGAACTTGTTGTTGGTAATATCGGCTGATGTGTTCAAGGGGTCACAGAGTACCAAGCCTCCTCACTGCTGATTGGTCAGTTCAGTGGAGCGAGCTCCTTATCTCTGCTTCTGGGCTGATGGCTGTTGGAGAGGGCGATGGGTAGTTGAGTGAGCTGAGGCCTTTTACGGCCCTGCCTCTGGGAGCCTGTCAACTTGTGACATGATGAGAGTGATTGAGAGAGGGCCTACCTGTAAGATATTTTGTGAATAGTGCTATAAATTTACTTCTATTTGAAGAGGTTTTTGATCATTCAGGGACCTAATCTCAAACACTCATGAAAACTAAATAATGTGAATTTGGTCATAAAAATGCTATTTGATAAGCTATATTCATGAAAATATTGATGTTTAAAAATGTGACATTTCAAAGAGGTTTTTGGAAACTTGGGGACGCCTAGGCGTTGTTATGGATAAACATCTATTAAGACAGATTGATATAAGATATCTGCTCCATTTTTGATTTTGGGGAATCACTGGAGGGGAATATTGACCACCTGAGCATCTCTGAGTAGTCACATCAGTGTACAGCCCAATAAACACACGTTTTGTTATATTTCAGTATGCTGTGATGTACATAAAGTGTAATATTGGGATACAAACTCAAAATTGAATACATTTCAACTCTATATCTGTCATCGTACAGGTGTCTTGTGTTTTAAGCCCATAACCATGTGTGTGAGGTGTATAGTGGCTTGCGAAAGTTTTCACCCCCCTTGGCATTTGTCCTATTTTGTTGCCTTACAACCTGGAATTAAAATGGATTTTTTGGGGGTTTGTATCATTTGATTTACACAAAATGCCAACCACTTTGAAGATGCAAAATATGTTTTATTGTGAAACAAACAAGAAATAAGACAAAAAAACTGAAAACTTGAGCGTGCATAACTATTCACCCCCCCAAAGTCAATACTTTGTAGAGCCACCTTTTCCAGTAATTACAGCTGCAAGTCTCTTGGGGTATGTCTCTATAAGCTTGGCACATCTAGCCACTGGGATTTTTGCAGATTCTTCAAGGCAAAACTGCTCCAGCTCCTTCAAGTTGAATGGGTTCTGCTGGTGTACAGCAATCTTTAAGTCATACCACAGATTCTCAATTGGATTGAGGTCTGGGCTTTGACTAGGCCATTCCAACACATTTAAACGTGTCCCCTTAAATCACACAAGTGTTGCTTTAGCAGTATGCTTAGGGTCATTGTCCTGCTGGAAGGTAAACCCCTATCCCAGTCTCAAATCTCTGGAAGACTGAAACAGGTTTCCCTCATGAATTTCCCTGTATATAGTGCCATCCATCATTCCTTCAATTCTGACCAGTTTCCCAGTCCCTGCCGATGAAAAACATCCCCACAGCATGATGCTGCCACCACCATGCTTCACTGTGGGGATGGTGTTCTCGGGTTCATGAGAGGTGTTGGGTTTGTGCTAGACATAGCGTTTTCCTTGATGGACAAAAAGCTCAATTTTAGTCTCATCTGACCAGAATACCTTCTTCCATATGTTTGGGGAGTCTCCCACATGCCTTTTGGCGAACACCAAACGTGTTTGCTTATTTTTCTCTTTAAGCAATGGCTTATTTCTGGCCACTCTTCCTTAAAGCCCACCTCTGTGGAGTGTACGGCTTAAAGCGGTCCTATGGACAGATACTCCAATCTCCGCTGTGGAGCTTTGCAGCTCCTTCAGGGTTATCTTTGGTCTCTTTGTTGCCTCTCTGATTAATGCCCTCCTTGCCTGGTCTGTGAGTTTTGGTGGGCGGCCCTCTCTTTGCAGGTGTGTTGTGGTGCCACATTCTTTCCGTTTTTTAATAATGGATTTAATGGTGCTCCTTGGGATGTTCAAAGTTTCTGATATTTTTTTATAACCCAACCCTGATCTGTACTTCTCCACAACTTTGTCCCTGACCTGTTTGGAGAGCTCCTTGGTCTTCATGGTGCCGCTTGCTTGGTGGTGCCCCTTGCTTAGTGGTGTTGCAGACACTGGGGCCTTTCAGAACAGGTGACAGATCATGTGACAGATCATGTGCCACTTAGAGAGCACACAAGAGGACTTTATTTAACTAATTATGTGACTTCTGAAGGTAATTGGTTGCACCAGATCTTATTTAGCAGCTTCATAGCAAAGGGGGCGAATACATATGCACGCACCACTTTTACGTTATTTATTTTTTAGAATTTCTTTCATTTCACTTCACCAATTTGGACTATTTTGTGTATGTCCATTACATGAAATCCAAATAAAAATCCATTTAAATTACAGGTTGTAATGCAACAAATGAGGAAAAACACCAAGGGGGATGAATACTTTTGCAAAGTACTGTATACTTTTGTTTCAAAGTAGATTTGTTTAAGACTACTAAGAAACACTATGTGACCCTGATTTAGCCTACTGCAGCAAAAGGTTAAACAGAAGCACTATGTGACCCTGATTTAGCCCACTGCAGTAAAAGGTTAACCCCTAACCCTAACCCTAACCCTGATTCAGCCCACTGCAGTAAAAGGTTAACCCCTAACCCTAACCCTAACCCTGATTCAGCCCACTGCAGTAAAAGGTTAAACAGAAGCACTATGTGACCCTGATTTAGCCCACTGTAGTAAAAGGTTAACCCCAACCCTAACCCTAACCCTGATTCAGCCCACTGCAGTAAAAAGTTAACCCCTAACCCTGACCCTGATTTAGCCCACTGCAGTAAAAGGTTAACCCCTAACCCTGATTCAGCCCACTGCAGTAAAAGGTTAACCCCTAACCCTAACCCTGATTTAGCCCACTGCAGTAAAAGGTTAACCCCTAACCCTAACCCTAACCCTGATTCAGCCCACTGCAGTAAAAGGTTAACCCCTATCCCTAACCCTAACCCTGATTTAGCCCACTGCAGTAAAAGGTTAACCCCTAACCCTAACCCTGATTTAGCCCACTGCAGTAAAAAGTTAAACATAAACACTATGTGACCCTGATTTAGCCCACTGTAGTAAAAGGTTAACCCCAACCCTAACCCTGATTTAGCCCACTGCAGTAAAAGGTTAACCCTTAACCCTAACCCTAACCCTGATTCAGCCCACTGCAGTAAAAGGTTAAACAGAAGCACTATGTGACCCTGATTTAGCCCACTGTAGTAAAAGGTTAACACCAACCCTAACCCTGATTTAGCCCACTGCAGTAAAAGGTTAACCCCTAACCCTAACCCTAACCCTGATTTAGCCCACTGCAGTAAAAGGTTAACCCTAACCCTGATTTAGCCCACTGCAGTAAAAGGTTAACCCCTAAACCTAACCCTTACTCTGATTCAGCCCACTGCAGTAAAAGGTTAACCCCTAACCCCTAACCCTAACCCTGATTTAGCCCACTGCAGTAAAAGGTTAACCCCTAACCCTAACCCTAACCCTGATTCAGCCCACTGCAGTAAAAGGTTAACCCCAACCCTAACCCTGATTCAGCCCACTGCAGTAAAAGGTTAACCCCAACCCTAACCCTAACCCTGATTTAGCCCACTGCAGTAAAAGGTTAACCCCAACCCTAACCCTAACCCTGATTTAGCCCACTGCAGTAAAAGGTTAACCCCAACCCTAACCCTAACCCTGATTTAGCCCACTGCAGTAAAAGGTTAACCCTAACCCTGATTTAGCCCACTGCAGTAAAAGGTTAACCCCAACCCTAACCCTATCCCTGATTTAGCCCACTGCAGTAAAAGGTTAACCCCTAACCCTAACCCTAACCCTGATTCAGCCCACTGCAGTAAAAGGTTAAACATAAACACTATGTGACCCTGATTTAGCCCACTGCAGAAAAAAGGTTAAACATAAACACTATGTGACCCTGATTTAGCCCACTGTAGTAAAAGGTTAACCCCAACCCTAACCCTGATTTAGCCCTCTGCAGTAAAAGGTTAACCCCTAACCCTAACCCTAACCCTGATTCAGCCCACTGCAGTAAAAGGTTAAACAGAAGCACTATGTGACCCTGATTTAGCCCACTGTAGTAAAAGGTTAACCCCAACCCTAACCCTGATTCAGCCCACTGCAGTAAAAGGTTAAACAGAAAGACTATGTGACCCTGATTTAGCCCACTGTAGTAAAAGGTTAAACAGAAAGACTATGTGACCCTGATTTAGCCCACTGCAGTAAAAGGTTAAACATAAACACTATGTGACCCTGATTTAGCCCACTGTAGTAAAAGGTTAACCCCAACCCTAACCCTGATTTAGCCCACTGCAGTAAAAGGTTAACCCCTAACCCTAACCCTAACCCTGATTCAGCCCACTGCAGTAAAAGGTTAAACAGAAGCACTATGTGACCCTGATTTAGCCCACTGTAGTAAAAGGTTAACCCCAACCCTAACCCTGATTCAGCCCACTGCAGTAAAAGGTTAAACAGAAAGACTATGTGACCCTGATTTAGCCCACTGCAGTAAAAGGTTAAACATAAACACTATGTGTCCCTGATTTAGCCCACTGTAGTAAAAGGTTAACCCCAACCCTTACCCTGATTTAGCCCACTGCAGTAAAAGGTTAACCCCTAACCCTAACCCTAACCCTGATTTAGCCCACTGCAGTAAAAGGTTAACCCTAACCCTAACCCTTACCCTAACCCTGATTCAGCCCACTGCAGTAAAAGGTTAAACATAAACACTATGTGACCCTGATTTAGCCCACTGCAGTAAAAGGTTAAACATAAACACTATGTGACCCTGATTTAGTCCACTGCAGTAAAAGGTTAACCCCTAACCCTAACCCTGATTCAGCCCACTGCAGTAAAAAGTTAACCCCAACCCTAACCCTGATTTAGCCCACTGCAGTAAAAGGTTAACCCCTAAACCTAACCCTTACCCTGATTCAGCCCACTGCAGTAAAAGGTTAACCCCTAACCCCTAACCCTAACCCTGATTCAGCCCACTGCAGTAAAAGGTTAAACATAAACACTATGTGACCCTGATTTAGCCCACTGCAGTAAAAGTTTAAACATAAACACTATGTGACCCTGATTTAGCCCACTGCAGTAAAAGGTTAACACCTAACCCTAACCCTGATTCAGCCCACTGCAGTAAAAGGTTAACCCCAACCCTAACCCTGATTTAGCCCACTGCAGTAAAAGGTTAACCCCTAAACCTAACCCTTACCCTGATTCAGCCCACTGCAGTAAAAGGTTAACCCCTAACCCCTAACCCTAACCCTGATTTAGCCCACTGCAGTAAAAGGTTAACCCCAACCCTAACCCTAACCCTAACCCTAACCCTATCCCTAACCCTAAACCTGATTTAGCCCACTGCAGTAAAAGGTTAACCCCTAAACCTAACCCTTACCCTGATTCAGCCCACTGCAGTAAAAGGTTAACCCCTAACCCCTAACCCTAACCCTGATTTAGCCCACTGCAGTAAAAGGTTAACCCCAACCCTAACCCTAACCCTAACCCTATCCCTAACCCTAACCCTGATTTAGCCCAATGCAGTAAAAGGTTAACCCCTAACCCTAACCCTTATTCAGCCCACTGCAGTAAAAGGTTAACCCCTAACCCTAACCCTAACCCTGATTTAGCCCACTGCAGTAAAAGGTTAAACATAAACAATATGTGACCCTGATTTAGCCCACTGCAGTAAAAGGTTAACCCCTAACCCTAACCCTAACCCTGATTTAGCCCACTGCAGTAAAAGGTTAAACATAAACACTATGTGACCCTGATTTAGCCCACTGCAGTAAAAGGTTAACCCCTAACCCTAACCCTAACCCTGATTTAGCCCACTGTAGTAAAAGGTTAACCCCTAACCCCTAACCCTAACCCTGATTCAGCCCACTGCAGTAAAATGTTAACCCCTAACCCTAACCCTAACCCTGATTCAGCCCACTGCAGTAAAAGGTTAACCCCAACCCTAACCCTGATTTAGCCCACTGCAGTAAAAGGTTAACCCCTAACCCTAACCCTAACCCTGATTTAGCCCACTGCAGTAAAATGTTAACCCCTAACCCTAACCCTGATTTAGCCCACTGCAGTAAAAGGTTAACCCCTAACCCTTACCCTGATTTAGCCCACTGCAGTAAAAGGTTAACCCCTAACCCCTAACCCTAACCCTGATTCAGCCCACTGCAGTAAAAGGTTAACCCCTAAACCTAACCCTAACCCTGATTTAGCCCACTGCAGTAAAAGGTTAACCCCTAAACCTAACCCTAACCCTGATTTAGCCCACTGTAGTAAAAGGTTAACCCCTAAACCTAACCCTAACCCTGATTTAGCCCACTGTAGTAAAAGGTTAAACAGAAACACTATGTGACCCTGATTTAGCCCACTGCAGTAAAAGGTTAAGAGCAAATAAGGCGTAAACGCATGTCAGATTTTTCCATTCTCGTGTATGCAGGTATTTGGCCCCATGTCTGCAGGTATTTGGCCCCATGTCTGCAGGTATTTGGCCCCATGTCTGCAGGTATTTGGCCCCATGTCTGCAGGTATTTGGGCCCATGTCTGCAGGTATTTGGCCCCATGTCTGCAGGTGTTTGGCCCCATGTCTGCAGGTATTTGGCCCCATGTCTGCAGGTATTTGGCCCCATGTCTGCAGGTGTTTGGCCCCATGTCTGCAGGTATTTGGCCCCATGTCTGCAGATGCTTTCAGTGCATCAACTTTAAGCTGAATATTTCTTAGTATTCCATCATCCATCACACCAATATTCATTCAGACAGTAAAAACATGTTTTGCTGTCCCCAGTAAAATATTCTGCACAGGGTCCACTACAGACATGTCTATGGTCATGAAATATGTCTATTTAAGTATCTCAGAGAATCCTAGTTTCAGTCTCTATTGATTTCCTCTCTGCCTTGGTCTTCTCCTGTGTTCACATACTCCCTTGCAGTTTATGAACTTCCTTCTGGCGTTGCAGTACATGGTTGTCCATTCAGTGCATGATGGAGTCATCAGCTTTTTTATCCCATTTCCATGGAAATGTCTGGAGGCATTTCTTGCAACCTTGACCACAACAGATAAAAAGATGGTGGTGAAACCCCAAGTAGGCTACATGAAAGTAAAAATCATCACACTAACAATAAACTTTTCTAATAAAAGTTTCTAATAGAATGACATATAAAATATACAGGGGCCTGAAAGGCCTGGCAATAAAGTATCCAACTTTATAAACACTAGTTGTTAGTTGGAGAATAGGCTACTGGGCTACTCCGTATTAATAAACACACAAGTACCATGTTGTCCTACCAAAATACAGTGCATTCAGAGAGTATTCAGACCCCTTGACTTTTTCCACATTTTGTTACATTACAGCCTTATTCTAAAATTGATTAATTTGTTAGTTTTTTTCCACATCAATCTACACACAATACCCCATAATGACAAAGCAAAAGCAGGTTTTTAGAAATGTATGCAAATATATAAAAAACTGAAATATCACATTTACATTAGTATTCAGACCATTTACTCAGTACTTTGTTGAAGCACCTTTGGCAGCGATTACAGCCTTGAATCTTCTTGGGTATGAAGCTACAAGCTTGTTGGGTATGAAGCACACCTGTATTTGAGGAATTTCTTCCATTCCTTTCTGCACATCCTCTCAACCTCTGTCAGGTTGGATGGAGAGCATTGCTGCACAGCTATTTTCAGGTCTCTGCAGAGATGTTCAACCGGGTTCAAGTCCGGGCTCTGGCTGGGCCACTCAAGGACATTCAGAGACTTGTCTCGAAGCCACTCCTGCATTGTCTTGGCTGTGTGCTTAGGGTAATTGTCCTGTTGGAAGATGAACCTTCACCCCAGTCTGAGGTCCTGAGCGCTCTGGAGCAGGTTTTCATCAAGGATCTCTTCGTACTTTGCTCCATTCATCTTTGCCTCAATCCTGACTATTCACCCAGTCCCTACCACTGAAAAACATCCCCACAGCATGATGCTGCCATCACCATGCTTCACCGTAGGGATGGTGGCAGGTTTCCTCCAGACGTGACTCTTGGCATTCAGGCCAATTAGTTAAATCTTGGTTTCATCAGACCAGAGAATCTTGTTTCTCATGGTCTGAGAGTCTTTAGGTGCCTTTTGGCAAATTCCAAGCGGACTGTCATGTACCTTTTACTGAGGAGTGGCTTTCGTCTGGCAACTCTACCATAAAGGCCTGATTGGTGGAATGCTGCAGAGATGGTTGTCCTTCTTGAAGGTTCTCCTATCGCCACAGAAGAACTCTAGAGCTCTGTCAGAGTGACCATCGGGTTCTTGGTCACCTCCTTGAACAAGGCCCTTCTCCCCCGATTGCTCTGATTGGCCGGGTGGCCAGCTCTAGGAAGAGTCTTGGTGGTTCCAAACTTCTTCCATTTAAGAATGGGGGAGGCCATTGTGTTCTTGGGGACCTTCAATGCTGGAGAAATTTTTTTGTACCCTTCCCCAGATCTACCTCGACACAATCCTGTCTCAGAGCTCTACGGACAATTCCATCGACCTCATCACTTGGTTTTTGCTCTGACATGCACTGTCAACTGTGGGACCTTATATAGACAGGTGTGTGCTTTTCCAAATCATGTCCAATCAATTGAATTTATCACAGGTGGACTCCGGTGAAGTTGTAGAAACATCTCAAGGATGATCAATGGAAACAGGATGCACCTGAGCTCAATTTTGAGTCTCATAGCAAAGGGTTTGAATATTTATGTAAATATGGTATTTATATTATTTTTAATACATTTGCAAAAAATTATAAAAACCTGTTTTCGCTTTGACATTACGGAGTATTGTGTGTAGATTATCTGAGATTCATTTTTTATTAAATCCATTTTAGAATAAGGCTGCAACGTAACAAAATGTGGAAAAAGTCAAGGGGTCTGAATACTTTCCAAAGGCACTGTAACTCTTGGGTCTGTTCTTGCTGCAATGGCAATTCCTCAGGAAAAGTGGCTGTGTCTTGTCATTCAACTGTCCATTGATGAGTGAATTTATCATAGAACTTAGCTTAATGTTCATAGTATGCTGCCTTTCCCCAAAGTCTGTGGCAGCCAGTGGCCACACTATTTCATGAGCCAAGTCCTGGGTTTGAGATCATCTGCCTTGTGCTTTGACATGTTAGCGACACTAACTATATTCTTACAGCCAATCGTCAATAACTAATATGTGAGGCAGAGATATTTTATATAGAATTACCGATACAGACTTTAAGCGAAGTCTTGTGGATCTTGCACCTAGAGCCAAAGATGGTGGATAAATGAAGATGTCTTACTCAGACCGTTTACCATTGAAAAACTTGTGACAGCTCCGGTCTACTTAAGGGGTGGCTCCCCAATGCGATAGACAGCTCCAGTCTACTTAAGGCGTGGGTCTCCCAATGCGATAGACAGCTCCAGTCTACTTAAGGGGTGGCTCCCCAATGCGATAGACAGCTCCTGTCTACTTAAGGGGTGGCTCCCCAATGCGATAGACAGCTCCAGTCTACTTAAGGGGTGGCTCCCCAATGCGATAGACAGCTCCAGTCTACTTAAGGGGTGGCTCCCCAATGCGATAGACAGCTCCAGTCTACTTAAGGGGTGGCTCCCCAATGCGATAGACAGCTCCAGTCTACTTAAGGGGTGGCTCCCCAATGCGATAGACAGCTTCAGTCTACTTAAGGGGTGGCTCCCCAATGCGATAGACAGCTCCAGTCTACTTAAGGGGTGGCTCCCCAATGCGATAGACAGCTCCAGTCTACTTAAGGGGTGGCTCCCCAATGCGATAGACAGCTCCTGTCTACTTAAGGGGTGGCTCCCCAATGCGATAGACAGCTCCAGTCTACTTAAGGGGTGGCTCCCCAATGCGATAGACAGCTTCAGTCTACTTAAGGGGTGGCTCCCCAATGCGATAGACAGCTAGGTCTGGTCTACTTAAGGGGTGGCTCCCCAATGCGATAGACAGCTAGGTCTGGTCTACTTAAGGGGTGGCTCCCCAATGCGATAGACAGCTAGGTCTGGTCTACTTAAGGGGTGGCTCCCCAATGCGATAGACAGCTAGGTCTGGTCTACTTAAGGGGTGGCTCCCCAATGCGATAGCAGCTAGGTCTGGTCTACTTGTATATGAACCAGAAAAATGAGCCAGTTAGATGTTTCACTTTCTCTTCCATCTCTGCTGGAGCGACCATATACAGTCATTGGGAGCGACACAATTGTATCACAGAGTTTCTGTTTTGATGGCACAGGAAGTGTAGTTTCATGAAAACTGGCACAAACTCATCAGCTAATCAAATGCATGGGAATAGAAGGGAGGGCGTAGTGATTTAAAGGTAAATAATCAAATTAAATTAACAAAACCAGAAGTGAGGGGTGACGGTTGAAAATGACCAATCAAATGAACGCGATTTGAAAACTCTGCCATACCACTTCCTTGGGGGTGTTTTCTACTCTGTCAGGTTTTCCGGCCAAGCAGAGACAGTAGAGTAATTCGTGCTCGGGGCTCTCCGCCGCGGGCCAACCGCCTTCTGCGCAGTTCATTATTCATTCATTTACTGTTGAACAAATCCTGTCATTACCACGCCACACACACACACACAGACACACAGAGAGCATCAAGGTGTCAGGCGTGGTGAATGGCCTGTTTGATCCTGGATGTTTAAAAATTGGATTGAGATACATGAATAACAAGCACCATGGCCATGTCTCTCTCTCTCTCTCTCTCTCTCTCACAGATACACACACACACACACACACACACACACACACACACACACACACACACACACAAAGAGTAGAGGAGGAGAGAAGAAGAGAGGAGAGAAAAGTAGAGGAGAGGAGGGAGGAGGAGAGGAGGGAGGGAGGGAAGAGAGGAGGGAGAGGAAGGAGGGGGAGAGGAAAGGAGGGAGGGTGCGAGGAGAGGAATTAAATCTGTCTCCTGTGTTATTGGTCCTGCTATGGGCTCTAGGGTTAGGGTTAGGGGTTAGGGTTAGGGTTAGGTTTAAGAGGGTTTATGTTTGTACTGGTTTCAAACCTTTAGGTTGCACGGGCCTATTGCACCTTTGCCCGGTCTCGAGAACTCAAAAGTGTTAATGTTTTTTATTTATTCCTTGATATTCATCCCCAGTGGAGCCAAAGTATTAAGTTTGAAATCCACCTGGATTCGGCCGCTTTTCTCTGACCTCTGGTCCAGGTGGATTTCATCTCCAGACCGGTAATATGGAGGGAAGTTGTTGGGTGGATCTGAAAATGTTGGACCAGGTGTGTTTGTAATATGTTTTTTCTAATTGTGTAGAGGTGCTGTTTGAGGCGTGTCAGGACTGTGTGACCGGTTTCTCCTATATAAATGTTGTGGCATAGTGTGCATGTTATGGCATAGACAATATTGGTACTATGGATGGTCATGAGTTGTGAAATAGGACTGGAGGTTTGTGCATGTGGATTTTGAATGTGTGAAAGTTGTCTATGATACTGTTGTTCAACGGGTAGTTTAGGAGTAGGTTTATTGGAAAACTTTGCAAAAATTAAGAGATCCCTTAAATTGGGGTTTCTACGGAAAGCTGAAATGGGTCTGAATTCCTGAAGTGGGGGGAATGTGTGTTGTGTTTGGGTGAAAGCGAATTTGAGTCTAGAGTGAAGGAGTCTGTTTACGTCGAAGAAGGTGCTGATAATGGGTATAATCTGGGGTTCTGTGTCTGTTGGGGGAATAGGAACAGGGGGTCTGGGAAAGGTCTGAGGGTGGAGGACCGGGATAGGATGGGGGGGGATAGGGATACATACCCAGAATCGGGAAAGGGATAGGGATAGGCGTGGGCTGTTCCCCCAGGTCAGGAGTCAGTACCTGGTCAAGAGTTCTCCCGGGAGAGTTATGGGGGTTAAGTTTAAGGTTAAGGTTGAGGTTAGGGTTAGGGTTAAGGTTAAGGTTAGAGAAAAGGTTAGGGTTAAGGTTAGGGGTAAGGTTTTAGGGTTAGGGTTAGGGTTAGGGTTAGGGTTAGGGTTAGGGTTAGGTTAGGGTTAGGGTTAGGGTTAGGGTTAGGGTTAGGGTTAGGGTTAGGGTTAGGGTTAGGGTTAGGGTTAGGGTTAGGTACAGGGATAAAAACTCCATCGGACACCCCTGTCCAATTCTGTATGTGGAGAAGGTAATGTCGTGGGGAGCTGAGGTTTGTTTTGTTGTACTCCTGGGAGGCCGTAGATGTCAATCGATGTGCTTTGGAGGGGGCTAGGTGGATTTCAAAATGTGGTTATGTTTTTTGTACATAGGGTACAGGGATAAAAACTCAATTGGACACCCCTGTCCAATTCTGTATGTGGAGAAGGTAATGTTGTGGGTTAGGGTTAGGGTTAGGGGTTAGGGTTAGGGTTAGGGTTAGGGTTAGGGTTAGGGTTAGGGCTTAGGCTTAGGGTTAGGTACAGGGATAAAACTCCATCGGACACCCCTGTCCAATTCTGTATGTGGAGAAGGTAATGTCGTGGGGAGCTGGGGTTTGTTTTGTTGTACTCCTGGGAGGCCGTAGATGTCCATCGATGTGCTTTGGAGGGGGCTAGGTGGATTTCAAAACTTAGTCTCCGTCTGATGGATTCTGCTAAGTGTTTGGCTCTTTGGTGACTAAAAAAAAAGTGCAACACAAACCTATCCCAGATGACTCAGGGGGTATTGAAACGTTCTCCTAGATGGTTTTACAGGGCTTTTTTTTTTTTTTAGAAACACGACTTAGTCTCCGGCTGTTGGATTCTGTTAAAGTTGCGGCACATGTGCCGCAACTTTAACAGAATCCAACAACCGGAGACTAAGTGTTTGGCTCTTTGGTGACTTAAAAAAAAGTGCAACACAAACCTATTCCAGATGACTCAGGGGGTATTGAAACGTGCTCCTAGATGGTTTTACAGGGCACTTTTTTGCACCCCTGTCCAATTCTGTATGTGGAGAAGGTAATGTCGTGGGGAGCTGGGGTTTGTTTTGCTGTACTCCTTGAGGCCGTAGATGTCAATCGATGTGCTTTGGAGGGGGCTAGGTGGATTTCAAAATGTTGTTATGTTTTTTACACATAGGTACAGGGATAAAAACTCAATTGGACACCCCTGTCCAATTCTGTATGTGGAGAAGGTAATGTCGTGGGGAGCTGGGGTTTGTTTTGTTGTACTCCTGGGAGGCCGTAGATGTCCATTGATGTGCTTTGGAGGGGGCTAGGTGGATTTCAAAATTGTGTTATGTTTTTTACACATAGGTACAGGGATAAAAACTCCATCGGACACCCCTGTCCAATTCTGTATGTGGAGAAGGTAATGTCGTGGGGAGCTGGGGTTTGTTTTGTTGTACTCCTGGGAGGCCGTAGATGTCAATCGATGTGCTTTGGAGGGGGCTAGGTGGATTTCAAAATGTGGTTATGTTTTTTGCACATAGGTACAGGGATAAAAACTCCATCGGACACCCCTGTCCAATTCTGTATGTGGAGAAGGTAATGTCGTGGGGAGCTGGGGTTTGTTTTGTTGTACTCCTGGGAGGCCGTAGATGTCAATCGATGTGCTTTGGAGGGGGCTAGGTGGATTTCAAAATGTGGTTAGGGTTAGGGTTAGGGTTAGGGTTATTGTTAGGGTTAGGGTTAGGGTTAGGGTTAGGGTTAGGCTTAGGGTTAGGGTTAGGGTTAGGTTAGGGTTAGGTTAGGGTTAGGGTTAGGGTTAGGCTAGGGTTAGGGTTAGGGTTAGGGTTAGGGTTAGGGTTAGGTAGGCAGGAGTTAGGGTTAGGGTTAGGGTTAGGGTTAGGGTTAGGGTTAGGTACAGGGATAAAAACTCCATCGGACACCCCTGTCCAATTCTGTATGTGGAGAAGGTAATGTCAGGGGAGCTGGGGTTTGTTTTGTTGTACTTCTGGGAGGCCGTAGATGTCCATTGATGTGCTTTGGAGGGGGCTAGGTGGATTTCTAAATGTTGTTATGTTTTTTGCACATAGGGTACAGGGATAAAAACTCCATCGGACACCCCTGTCCAATTCTGTATGTGGAGAAGGTAATGTCGTGGGGAGCTGGGGTTTGTTTTGTTGTACTTCTGGGAGGCCGTAGATGTCCATTGATGTGCTTTGGAGGGGGCTAGGTGGATTTCAAAATGTTGTTATGTTTTTTGCACATAGGGTACAGGGATAAAAACTCCATCGGACACCCCTGTCCAATTCTGTATGTGGAGAAGGTAATGTCGTGGGGAGCTGGGGTTTGTTTTGTTGTACTTCTGGGAGGCCGTAGATGTCCATTGATGTGCTTTGGAGGCTAGGTGGATTTCAAAATGTTGTTATGTTTTTTACACATACAGGGATATAAACTCAATTGGACACCCCTGTCCAATTCTGTATGTGGAGAAGGTAATGTCGTGGGGAGCTGGGGGTTAGGGTTAGGTTAGGGGTTAGGTTAGGGTTAGGGTTAGGGTTAGAGTTAGGTTAGGGTTAGGGTTAGGGTAGGGTTGAGGGTTAGGCTAGGCTAGGAGGGTTAGAGTAGGTAGGTAGGTTAGGTAGGTTAGGAGGAGGTTAGGAGTTAGGTTAGGGTTAGGGTTAGGTTAGGGTTAGGGTTAGGGTTAGGGTTAGGGTTGGGTTAGGTTTAAGAGAAAAATTGCCCTTCAAGAGGACCAAATACACGGGCACATGTTCTCTAATTCTATTTCTCCTATTGATACATCATAGTCCTACAGGAAATTGGGAGATATACCCCAAAGAAAGATGTTATGGTTTATCCCTGAAAAAGAACAGATAAGAGTAACCTTTTCCTCCAAGAGGATAAACACCCAGACACTACCCAAACAATACATACCCTCCAATTCCCAGGCTCCTCAGAATACATCTTTATGAAGCCAGGGTTATAATTTAAAGTACCGATTAAGATTGTCAGTGTCAAGGTTAAAATTAGGCTCTCATACTTTTGTTTCAAACCTGTGGGATTCCTGATATCCACTTTTTAAGTCCCAAGGGGTTAGGGTTAAGATTAGATTTGAGGCTTGAGTTCAAATTAAGGTTGGTATCGGGTCAAGGTTCAGGGATTAAGGTGGGGTTAAGATTAGGATTGTGATTGGGGTTAGGATTAGAACTAAAGTTATTATCCGGGTTGAGATTAGGTTTAGGATTAGGGTTAAGGTTAAAGCTAGGGTTGGGATTGCTCCAGTTTCAAGTAAGGTTAAGGTTAGGGTTCGAGCAAGGATCAGAATTACAATCAAGGTTAGGGTTATAGTTAGGGTAAACCAAGAGGTTAAACTTAGGGTTAAAGTTAAGTTTGAAGCTTGCGCTAGGGTTAAGGTTATGATCAAGGTTAAGGTTAGGTTTAGGATGGGGGTTAAGGTTAGAGCTAGGGTTGGGATTGCTCCAGTAAAAGGTGAGGTTAAGGTTAGGGTTCAGGTTAAGATCAGAGTTCGGGTTAGGATTGCTCCAATTAAAAGTGAGGTTAAGGTTAGGATTCAGGTTAAGGTCAGGGTTCAGGTTAGGATTAAGATTACAATCCAGGTTAAGGTTAGGTTTAAGATTAGAATTATAGTTAGGGTAAACCAAGGGGTTAGGTTTGGGGTTAGGTTTGAGGCTGGAGTTAAGGTTAAAGTTATGATCAAAGTTAAGGTTAGGTTTAGGATTAGGGTTAGGGTTAAGGTTAGAGTTAGGGTTGAAATTGCTCCAGTTAAAGGTGAGGTTAAGGTCAGGGTTGGGTTAGGGTTAGGGTTAGGGGTTAGGGTTAGGGTTAGGGTAGACCAAAGGATTAGGCTTGTGGTTAAGTTTGAGACTGGGGTTAGGGTTATGATCAGAGTTAAGGTTAGGTTTAGGATTGGGTTTAAAGTTAGAGCTAGAATTGAAATTGCTCCGGTTAAGGTTAGGATTAAGGTTATAATCAAGGTTAAGGTTAAGTTTTGGATTAGGGTTGGGGTTATAGTTAAAGTAAACTGGGGTTGGGATGGTTCAGGTTAGTGTTCAGGTCAGAGTTAGAAAAGTTTAGGTCTCTAATACTTTTCATTAAGGCCTTTAGGATTACAAGTACCCAATTTTTTTATCCAACACCGCTCCTTGATCTGTCTGTGTTTTAGTGACCACCCCTGGTTAGATTCCAACCCTGCTATTCTTAACTGAGCTACTGGATGAGATCTAAAGTGGATGTATAGTGTGCTTTAACCGACTCTTACTTATAAGATAGAGATGTTGTTTGAGTCTGGCTTCCAAGGAGTTCCTAGTTTCTCCAATATACAGTTTTCCACATTGTAGACATTCAATTCCATATACAATGTTGGTGGTCTTCAATTGAAATACCTCCCATACTGGAGCCCCTAAACCCGACCATTTATTCTGAATGTATTTAACTTGTCTAAAATGTGATCCACTCCGCCCCGGCTTCTCCCTGAAACCAGAGTGTACCAGCACATCTTTCAAATTTTTATTTCGCCGATATGCTGATATTACTCTGAACTGTTGGAGAATCTCCACCTCCTCCTCGTCTGCTCAAAATGATCCTTCACTATGGAATTAAACCTCATAGAAGACTGTGAATATGTGGTGACAAATGGAATAATGCATCCATCATTAGGGTTAGGGTTAGGAGGTTAGGTTAGGTTAGGTGGTCAGTTAGGGGTTAGGGTTAGGTTAGGTTAGGGTTAGGAGGCCGGAGGTCAGGCTTGTCCAGGCCAGGCCAGGCCAGGCCAGGCCAGGCCAGGCCAGGCCAGGGCCAGAGCCAGGCCAGGGCCAGGCCAGGCCAGGCCAGGCCAGGCCAGGCCAGGCCAGGCCAGGCCAGGCCAGGCCAGGCCAGGCCAGGCCAGGCCAGGCCAGCCAGGCCAGGCCAGGCCAGGCCAGGCCAGGCCAGGTGCCAGGCCAGGCCAGGCCAGGCCAGGCCAGGCCAGGCCAGGCCAGGCCAGGCCAGGCCAAGGCCAGGCCAGGCCAGGCCAGGCCAGGCCAGGCCAGGGCCAGGCCCCAGGCCAGGCCAGGCCAGGCCAGGCCAGGCCAGGCCAGGCCAGGCCAGGCCAGGCCTCGGGCCTCAGGGCCCAGGCCAGGCCAGGCCAGGCCAGGCCAGGCCAGGCCAGGGCCAGGCCAGGCCAGGCCAGGCCAGGCTTAGGCTAGGGCCAGGCTTAGGGCTAGGTTAGGCTAGGGTTAGGTTAGGTTAGGGGTTAGGTTAGGTTAGGGTTAGGCACAGGGATAAAACTCCATCGGACACCCCTGTCCAATTCTGTATGTGGAGAAGGTAATGTCATGGGGAGCTGGGGGTTTGTTTTGTTGTACTTCTGGGAGGCCGTAGATGTCCATTGATGTGCTTTGGAGGGGGCTAGGTGGATTTCTAAATGTTGTTATGTTTTTTGCACATAGGTACAGGGATAAAAACTCCATCGGACACCCCTGTCCAATTCTGTATGTGGAGAAGGCAATGTCGTGGGGAGCTGGGGTTTGTTTTGTTGTACTTCTGGGAGGCACGTAGATGTCCATTGATGTGCTTTGGAGGGGGCTAGGTGGATTTCAAAATGTTGTTATGTTTTTTGCACATAGGGTACAGGGATAAAAACTCCATCGACACCCCTGTCCAATTCTGTATGTGGAGAAAGGTAATGTCGGGGGAGCTGGGGTTTGTTTTGTTGTACTTCTGGGAGGCCGTAGATGTCCATTGATGTGCTTTGGAGGGGCTAGGTGGATTTCAAAATGTTGTTATGTTTTTTACACATACAGGGATATAAACTCAATTGGACACCCCTGTCCAATCTCTGTATGTGAGAAAGGTAATGTCGGGGGAGCTGGAGTTAAAGGTTAGGGTTAGGGTTAGGTAGGCTAGGGTTAGGCTAGGTTGTTCAGGTAGAGGGTTAGAGGCCAGGCCAGGTAGGCTAGGGTTAGGAGCTAGGTAAAGTTAAAGCTAGATTAGAATTAGGCTAGGTTAGGGTTATTAGGGTTAGGCTAGGGTTAAGATTAGAGGTTAGGTAGTTAGGTTAGGTTAGTTAGGTTAGGTTAGGGTTAGGTTTAAGAGAAAATTGCCCTTCAAGAGGACCAAATACACGGGCACATGTTCTCTAATTCTATTTCTCCTATTGATACATCATAGTCCTACAGGAAATTGGGAGATATACCCCAAAGAAAGATGTTATGGGTTTATCCCTGAAAAAGAACAGATAAGAGTAACCTTTTCCTCCAAGAGATAAACACCCAGACACTACCCAAACAATACACTACCTCCCAATTCCCAGGCTCCTCAGAATACATCTTTATGAAGCCAGGTTATAATTTAAAGTACCGATTAAGATTGTCAGTGTCAAGGTTAAAATTAGGCTCTCATACTTTTGTTTCAAACCTGTGGGATTCCTGATATCCACTTTTTAAGTCCCAAGGGGTTAGGGGTTAAGATTAGATTTGAGGCTTGAGTTCAAATTAAGGTTGGTATCGGGTCAAGGTTCAGGGATTAAGGTGGGTTAAGATTAGGATTGTGATTGGGGTTAGGATTAGAACTAAAGTTATTATCCGGGTTGAGATTAGGTTTAGGATTAGGAAGGTTAAAGCTAGGGTTGGGATTGCTCCAGTTTCAAGTAAGGTTAAGGTTAGGGTGAGCAAGAATCAGAATTACAATCAAGGTTAGGGTTATAGTTAGGGAACCAAGAGGTTAAACTTAGGGTTAAAGTTAAGTTTGAAGCTTGCGCTAGGTTAAGGTTATGATCAAGGTTAAGGTTAGGTTTAGGATGGGGGTTAAGGTTAGAGCTAGGGTTGGGATTGCTCCAGTAAAAGGTGAGGTTAAGGTTAGGTTCAGGTTAAGATCAGAGTTCGAGTTAGGATTGCTCCAATTAAAAGTGAGGTTAAGGTTAGGATTCAGGTTAAGGTTAGGGTTCTGGTTAGGGATTAACATTACAATCCAGGTTAAGGTTAGGTTTAAGATTAGAATTATAGTTAGGGTAAACCAAGGGGTTAGGTTTGGGGTTAGGTTTGAGGCTGGAGTTAAGGTTAAAGGTATGATCAAAGTTAAGGTTAGGTTTAGGATTAGGGGTTAGGGTTAAGGTTAGAGTTAGGGTTGAAATTGCTCCAGTTAAAGGTGAGGTTAAGGTCAGGGTTGGGTTAGGTTAGGTTAGGGTTAGGGTTAGGGAGACCAAAGGATTAGGCTTGTGGTTCAAGTTGAACTGAGGTTAGGCTTATGATCAGAGTTAAGGTTAGGTTTAGGATTGGGTTTCAAAGTTAGAGCTAGAATTGAAATTGCTCCGGTTAAGGTTAGGATCAAGGTTATAATCAAGGTTAAGGTTAAGTTTTGGATTAGGGTTGGGGTTATAGTTAAAGTAAACTGGGGTTGGGATGGTTCAGGTTAGTGTTCAGGTCAGAGTTAGAAAAGTTTAGGTCTCTAATACTTTTCATTAAGGCCTTTAGGATTACAAGTACCCAATTTTTTATCCAACACCGCTCCTTGATCTGTCTGTGTTTTAGTGACCACCCCTGGTTAGATTCCAACCCCTGCTATTCTTAACTGAGCTACTGGATGAGATCTAAAGTGGATGTATAGTGTGCTTTAACCGACTCCTTACTTATATGATAGAGATGTTGTTTGAGTCTGGCTTCCAAGAGTTCCTAGTTTCTCCAATATACAGTTTTCCACATTGTAGACATTCAATTCCATATACAATGTTGGTAGTCTTCAATTGAAATACCTCATACTGGAGCCCCTAAACCCGACCATTTATTCTGAATGTATTTAACTTGTCTAAAATGTGATCCACTCCGCCCCGGCTTCTCCCTGAAACCAGAGTGTACCAGCACATCTTTCAAATTTTTATTTACGATATGCTGATATTACTCTGAACTGTTGGAGAATCTCCACCTCTCCCCGTCTGCTCAAAATGATCCTTCACTATGGAATTAAACCTCATAGAAGACTGTGAATATGTGGTGACAAATGGAATAATGCATCCATCATTAGGGTTAGGGTTAGGGATAGGAGGAGGTTAGAAGAAGGGGCGGAGGCCAGGCCCCGCCAGGCCAGGCAGGGCCAGGCCAGGCCAGGGCCAGGCCAGGCCAGGCCAGGCCAGGCCAGGCCAGGCCGGGCCAGGGCCAGGCCAGGCCAGGCCAGGCTCAGCCTGCCAGGCCAGGCCAGGCCAGGCCAGGCCAGGCCAGGCCAGGCCTCAGGCCAGGCCAGGCCAGGCCGAGGCCAGGCCAGGCCAGGGCCAGGCCAGGCCAGGCCAGGCCAGGCCAGGCCAGGCCAGCCCGGGCAGGCCGGCAGGCCCGGCCAGGCCAGGAGGCCAGGCCAGGCCAGGCCAGGCCAGGCCGGCCAGGCCGCCAGGCCAGGCCAGGGCCCAGGCCAGGGCCAGGCCAGGCCAGGGCCCAGGCCAGGCCAGGCCAGGCAGGCCAGGCCAGGCCAGGCCAGGGCCAGGCCAGGCCAGGCCAGGCCAGGGCCAGGCCAGGCCAGGCCAGGCCCCAGGCCAGGCCAGGCCAGGCCAGGCCAGGCCAGGCCAGGCCAGGCCAGGCCAGGCAGCCAGGCCAAGGCCAGGCCAGGCCAGGCCAGGCCAGGCCAGGCCAGGCCAGGCCCAGGCCAGGCCAGGGCCAGGCCAGGCCAGGCTCAGGCCGAGGCCCCAGGCCAGGCCAGGGCCGAGGCCAGGCCAGGCCAGGCCAGGCCAGGCCAGGCCAGAGCCAGGCCAGGGCCAGGCCAGGCCAGGCCAGGCCAGGCCGCCAGGGCCAGGCCAGGCCAGGCCAGGCCAGGCCAGGGCCAGGCCGGGCCAGCCAGGCCAGGCCAGGCCAGGGCCAGAGGCGGGCCGGCCAGGCCAGGCCAGCGGCCAGGCCAGCCAGGGCCAGCAGGCCAGGCCAGGCGCCAGGAGGCCAGGGCCAGGCCGGGCCAGGCCAGGCCAGGCCGACAGGCGCAGCAGGCCAGGGCCAGGCCAGCCAGGCCAGGCCAAGACGCCAGGCAGGCCAGGCCCAGGCCAGGCCAGGCCAGGCCAGGCCAGGCCAGGCCAGGCCACCCAGGCCAGGCCGCAGCAGAAAAACCAGGCCAGGCCAGGCTTCAGTCAGGGCCGGGGCCAGGCCAGGGCCAGGGCCAGGGCCAGGCCAGGGCCAGGCCAGGCCAGGCCAGGCCAGGCCAGGCCAGGCGCCAGGGCCAGGCCAGGCCAGGCCAGGCCAGGCCAGGCCAGGCCAGGGCCAGGCCAGGCCAGGGCCAGGCCAGGCCAGGCCAGGCCAGGCCAGGCCAGGCCAGGCCAAGGCCAGCGCGCCAGGCCAGGCCCAGGCCAGGCCGCGGCCAGGCCAGGCCAGGCCAGGGCCAGGCCAGGCCAGGCCAGGGACCAGGCCAGGCCAGGCAGGCAAACAGGCCAGGCCAGGGCCAGGCCAGGCAGGCCGGCAGGCCAGGGCCAGGCCAGGCCAGGGCCAGGCCAGGCCAGGCCCAGGCGAGCCAGGCCAGGGCCAGGCCAGGGCCAGGGCCAGGCCCAGGGCCAGGCCAGTGCCAGGCCGGGCCAGGCCAGGCCAGGCCAGGCCAGGGCCCAGGCCAGGGCCAGGGCCAGGGCCAGGAACCAGGCCACCCAGCCCAGGCCAGGCCAGGGCCAGGCCAGGCCAGGGGCCAGGCCACGCCAGGCCAGGGCCAGGCCAGGCCAGGGCCAGGCCAGGGCCAGGCCAGCAGCCGGCCAGGCCAGGGCCAGGCCAGGGCCAGGGCCCAGGCCAGGGCCAAGAAAGCCAGGCCAGGGCCAGGGCCAGGCCCAGGCCAGGGCCAGGCCAGGCCAGGCCAGGCCAGTGCCAGGCCAGCCAGGCCAGGCCAGGCCAGGCCAGGCCAGGGCCAGGCCAGGCCAGGGCCAGACAGGAGGCAGGCCAGGCCAGGGCAGGCCCCCAGGCCAGGCGAACAGGCCAGGCCAGGCCAGGCCCAGGGCCAGGGCCAGGCCCAGGCCAGGGCCAGGCCAGGGCCAGGGCCAGGCCAGGCCAGGGCCAAAAGGGCCAGGAGGCCAAAAAAGGCCAGGCAGGCCAGGCAATAGCCAGGGCCAGGGCCGAAAGGCCAGGGCCAGGCCAGGCCAGGCCAGGCCAGGCCAGGCCAGGCCAGGGCCAGGCCAGGGCCAGGGCCAGCCCAGGCCCAGGCTCAGGCCAGGCCAGGCCAGGCCAGGCCAGGCCAGGCCAGGCCAGGCCAGGCCAGGCCAGGCCAGGGCCAGGCCAGGCCAGGCCAGGCCAGGCAGGCCAGGCCAGGCCAGGCCGGGCCAGGCCAGGCCAGGCCAGGGCCAGGGCCAGGGCCAGGCCAGGGCCAGGCCAGGCCAGGCCAGGGCCAGGCAACAGGCCAGGCCAGGCCAGGCACAGGGCCAGGCCAGGCCAGGCCAGGCCAGGCCAGGGCCGGGGCCAGCTAGGCCAGGGCCAGGCCAGGCCAGGCCAGGCCAGGCCAGGCCAGGGCCAGGCCAGGCCAGGCGAGGCCGAGGCCAGGCCAGGCCAGGGCCAGGCCAGGGCCAGGCCAGGCCAGGGCCGGGCCAGGCCAGGCCAGGCCAGGCCAGGGCCAGGCCAGGGCCAGGCCAGGCCAGGGCCATGGGCCAGGCCAGGGCCAGAACAGCCAGGCCAGGCCAGCGCCAGGCCAGGCCAGGCCAGGCCAGGCCAAAGGCCAGGCCAGGCCAGAGCCAGGCCAGGGGCCAGGCCAGCGCCAGGCCAGGCCAGGCCGGGCCATGGCCAGGCCAGGCCAGGGCCGCAGCGCAGGCCAGGCCAGGCCGGCCAGGCCAGGGCCAGGCCAGGGCCAGGCCAGGCCAGGCCAGGGCCACCAGGCCAGGGCCAGGGAATAGGCCAGGCCAGGCCAGGGCCAGGGCCAGGCCAGGCCAGGGGCCAAGTGGGCAGGCTCCAGAGCAGGCCAGGCCAGGCCAGGCCAGGCCAGAGGCCAGGCGGGGCCAGGCCAGGCCAGGCCAGGCCAGGCCAGGCAGCCAGGCCAGGCCAGGCCAGGCCAGGCCAGGCCAGGCCAGGCCAGGCCAGCAGAGCCAGGCACAGGCGACAGGCCGAAAGGCCAGGCCAGGCCAGGCCAGGCCAGGCCAGGGCCAGGCCAGGCCAGGGCCAGGCCAGGCCAGGCCAGGCCAGGCCAGGGCCAGGGCCAGGGCCAGGCCAGGGCCAGGGCCAGGGCCAGGGCCAGGGCCAGGCCAGGCCAGGCCAGGCCACGGCCAGGCCAGGCCAGGCCAGGCCAGGCCAGGCCAGGGCTGACAGGCCAGGCCAGGGCCAGGCCAGGCCAGGGCCAGGCCAGGGCCAGCCAGGGCCAGGCCAGCCCCAGGCCAGGCCAGGCCAGGCCAGGCCAGGCCAGGCCAGGCCAGGCCAGGCCAGGCCAGGCCAGGCAAAGCCAGGGCCAGGCCAGGCGCCCAGGCCAGGCCAGGCCAGGCCAGGCCAGGAGCAGGCCAGGCCAGGCCAGGCCAGGCCAGGCCAGGGCCAGGCCAGGCCGAGGGCCAGGCCAGCCCAGGCCAGGCCAGGCCAGGCCAGGCCAGGCCAGGGCCAGGCAGGGCCAGGGCCAGGCCAAGGCCAGGGCCAGGGCCAGGCCAGGCCAGGGCCGGGCCAGGGTTCCAGGCCAGGCCAGGCCAGGCCAGGCCCAGGCCAGGCCAGGCCAGGCCAGGCCAGGCCAGGCCAGGCCAGGGCCAGGCCAGGCCAGGGCCAGGCCAGGCCAGGCGCAGGGCCAGGCCGAGCCAGGCCAGGCCAGGCCAGGCCAGGGCCAGGCCAGGGCCAGGCCAGGCCAGGCCAGGCCAGGGCCAGGCCAGGGCCAGGCCAGGCCAGGGCCAGGGCCAGGCCAGGCCAGGGCCAGGCCAGGGCCAGGGCCAGGGCCAGGGCCAGGCCAGGCCCAGGCCAGGGGCCAGGCCAGGGCCAGGCACAGGCCAGGCCAGGCCAGGCCAGGGCCAGAGCCAGGGCCAGGCCAGGCCAGGCCAGGCAGGCCAGGCCAGGCCAGGGCCAGGGCCAGGGCCAGGCCAGGCCGGCCAGGGCCAGGCCAGCCAGGCCAGGCCAGGCCAGGCCAGGCCAGGCCAGGCCAGGCCAGGCCAGGCAGCCAGGGCCAGGCTGAAGGGCAGTAGGCTAGGGGCCAGGCCGGCAGGCCAGGCCGCAGGCCAGGCCAGGGCCAGGCCCAGGCCAGGCCAGGGCCAGGGCCAGGGCCAGGCCAGATGCCAGGGCCAGGCCAGGCCAGGCCAGGCCGCCCAGCCAAGAAAGAAACAGGCCAGGCCAGGCACAGGCCAGGCCGAAGGCAGGCCAGGGGCCAGGCCAGGGCCAGGCCAGGCCAGGGCCAGGCCAGGCCAGAGCAAGGCCGGAGGCCAGGGCCAGGCAGCCAGGCCAGGCCAGGGCCAGGCCAGGACATGGCCGGGCCAGCCAGGCCAGGGCCAGGGCCCAGGCCAGGCCCAGGCCGGGCCAGGGCCAGGCCCAGCGCCAGGCCAGGCCAGGCCAGGCCAGGCCAGGCCAGGCCAGGCCAGGGGCCAGGCCGATACCCAGGCCAGGCCAGGGCCAGGCCAGGCCAGGCCAGGCCAAGGCCAGGCCCAGGCCAGGCCAGGGCCAGGCCAGGCCAGGCCAGGCCAGGCCAGGGCCAGGCCAGGCCAGGCCGGCCAGGGCCAGGCCAGGCCAGGGCCAGGGCCAGGGCCGGGCCAGGCCAGGCGACAGGCCAGGGCGAACAGGCCAGGCCAGGCCCAGGCCAGGCCAGGCCAGGCCAGGCCAAGGCCAGGGCCAGGGCCAGGTCCCAGGGCCAGGCCAGGGCCAAGGCCAGGCCAGGCCAGGGCCAGGGCCAGGCCAGTGGCCAGGCCAGGGCCAGGCCAGGCCAGGGCCAGGCCAGGCCAGGGCCAGGGGCCGGCCAGGGCCAGGCCAGTGCCAGGGCCAGCAGGCCAGGCGAGAGCAGGCCAGGCCCAGGGCCAGGCCAGGGCCAGGCCAGGGCCAGGCCAGGGCCAGGCCGCGGGCCAGGCCAGGCCAGGCCAGGGCCAGGGCCAGGCCAGGCCAGGCCATGGGCCAGGGCCAGGCCAGGCCAGGCACGCCAGGCCAGGCCAGGGCCAGGCCAGGCCAGGGCCAGGCCAGGCCAGGCCAGGCCAGGCCAGGCCAGGCCAAGGCCAGGCCAGGACCAGGCCAGGCCAGGCCAGGCCAGGCCAGGCCAGGGCCAAGGGCCAGGCCAGGGGCCAGGCCAGGCCAGGCCGGGGCCAGGCCAGGGCCAGGGCCGAGGGCCAGGCCAGGGCCAGGGCCAGGCCAGAAGCCAGGCCAGGCCAGGCCAGGGCCAGGCCGAGCCGCCAGGCCAGGCCAGGGCCAGGCCAGGGCCAGGCCAGGCCAGGCCAGGGCCAGGCCAGGGCCAGGGCCAGGCCAGGCCAGGCCAGGCCAGGCCAGGCCAGGCCGAGGGCCAGGCCAGGCCAGGCCAGGCCAGGCCAGGGCCAGGCCAGGCCAGGGCCAGGCCAGGCCGAAAAGGCCAGGCGCAGGCCAGGCCAGGCCAGGGCCAGGCCAGGCCAGGCCAGCCAGGCCAGGCCAGGCCAGGGCCCAGGCCAGGCCAGGCCAGGCCAGGCCAGGCCAAGGCCAGGGCCAGGCCAGGCCAGGCCAGGCCGGGCCAGGGCCGAGGCCAGGCCAGGGCCAGCCAGCCAGTGGCCAGGCCAGGGCCAGGGCCAGGGCCAGGCCAGGGCCAGGCCAGGCCAGGCCAGGCCAGGCCAGGCCGAGGCCAGGCCAGGCCAGGCCAGGCCGAAGGCCAGGCCAGGCCAGGCCAGGGCCAGGCCAGGCCAGGGCCAGGCCAGGGCCAGGCCGAAGAGGCCAGGGCCAGGCCAGGCCAAGGCCAGGCCAGGCAGCAGGCCAGGGCCAGGCCAGGCCAGGCCAAGGCCAGGCCAGGCCAGGCCGAGGCCAGGGCCAGCGGCCAGGGCCAGGGCCAGGCCAGGCCAGGCCGGCCAGGCCGAAAGGCCAGGGCCAGGGCCAGGCCAGGCCAGGGCCAGTGGCCAGTGCCAGGCCAGGCCAGGCCAGGGCCAGGCCAGGCCAGGCCAGGCCAGGCCAGGCCAGGGCCAGGCCAGGCCAGGCCAGGCCAGGGCCAGGCCAGGGCCAGGGCCAGGCCAGGCCAGGCCAGGCAGGCCAGGGCCAAGGCCAGCCCAGGCCAGGGCCAGGCCAGGCCAGGGCCAGGAGCCAGGCCAGGCCAGGCCAGGCCAGGCCAGGCCAGGCCAGGGCCAGGGCCAGGGCCAGGGCCAGGGCCAGGGCCAGGGCCAGGCCAGGGCCGGGGCCAGGGCCAGGGCCAGGCCAGGCCAGGCCAGGCCAGGGCCAGGCCAGGGCCAGGCCAGGGCCAGGCCAGGCCAGGCCAGAAGCCAGGGCCAGGCCAGGGCCAGGGCCAGGCCAGGCCAGGGCCAGGCACAGGCCGAAAGGCCAGGGCCAGGGCCAGGCCAGGCCAGCCCAGGCCAGGCCAGGCCAGGCCAGGCCAGGGCCAGGGCCAGGGCCAGGGCCAGGCCAGGGCCAGGGCCAGGCCAGGCCAGGGCCAGCGAAGCCAGGCCAGGCCAGGCCAGGCCAGGGCCAGGGCCAGGGCCAGGGCCAGGGCCGAGGCCAGGCCAGGCCAGGCCAGGGCCAGGCCAGGCCAGGCCAGGGCCAGGCCAGGGCCAGGGCCAGGCCAGGCCAGGCCAGGCCGAAGAAAGGCCAGGCCAGGGCCAGGCCAGGGCCAGGGCCAGGCCAGGCCAGGCCAGGCCAGGCCAGTGGCCAGGCCAGCCAGGCCGAAGGCCAGGCCAGGGCCAGGCCAGGCGGCCAGGCCGAAGGCCAGGCCAGGCCAGGCCAGGCCAGGCCAGGCCAGGCCAGGCCAGGCCAGGCCGAAGAAAGCCAGGCCAGGCCAGGGCCAGGGCCAGGCCAAAGACGGCCAGGGCCAGGCCAGGCCGCCGGGGCCAGGCCAGGCCAGGCCAGGGCCAGGCCAGGCCAGGCCAGGCGGCCAGGGCCGAAGGCCAGGCCAGGCCAGGCCAGGCCAGGCCAGGCCAGGCCAGGGCCAGGGCCAGGCCAGGCCAGGGCAACAGGCCAGGCCAGGCCAGGCCAGGCCAGGGCCAGGCCAGTGGGCCAGGCCAGGCCAGGCCAGGCCAGGCCAGGCCAGGCCAGGGCCAGGCCAGGCCAGGCCGGAAAGGCCAGGCCAGGCCAGGCCAGGCCAGGCCAGGCCAGGCCAGCAGGCCAGGCCAGGCCGAAGGCCAAGGCCAGGGCCAGGCCAGGCCAGGCCAGGCCAGGGCCAGGCCAGGCCAGGCCAGGCCAGGCCAGGCCAGGGCCAGGCCAGGCCAGGCCAGGGCCAGGCCAGGGGCCAGGCCAGGGCCAGGCCAGGGGCCAGGCCAGCCCAGGCCAGGCCAGGCCAGGCCAGGCCAGGCCAGGCCAGGCCACCAGGGCCAGGCCAGGCCAGGCCAGGGCCAGGGCCAGGCCAGGCCAGGCCAGGCCAGGGCCAGGCCAGGCCAGGGCCAGGGCCAGGCCAGGGCCAGGCCAGGCCAGTGCCAGGCCAGGCCAGGCCAGGCCAGGCCAGGCCGAGGCCAGCAGGCCAGGCCAGGGCCAGGCCAGGCAGCCAGAGCCAGGGCAGGCAGCCAGGAGGCCAGGGCCAGGCCAGGCCAGGCCAGGCCAGGCCAGGCCAGGCCGAAGAGCCAGGCCAGGCCAGGGGCCAGGCCAGGGCCAGGCCAGGCCAGGCAGGCCAGGCCAGGCCAGGCCAGGGCCAGGCTGGCCAGGCCAGGCCAGGGCCAGGCCAGGGCCAGGCCAGGCCAGGGCCAGGCCCAGGCCAGGCCAGGCCAGGCCAGGGCCAGGCCAGGCCAGGGCCAGGCCAACAGGCCAGGCCAGGCCAGGCCAGGCCAGCGGCCAGGCCAGGCCAGGCCAGGCCAGCCAGGCCAGGGCCAGGCAGGCCAGGCCAGGCCAGGCCAGGGCCAAGGCCAGGCCAGGCCAGGCCAGGCCAGGCCAGGCCAGCCAGGGCCAGGCCAGGCCAGGCCAGGCACAGGCCAGGGCCCGGGCCAGGCCAGAGGCCAGGCCAGGCCAGGCCAGGCCAGGGCCAGGCCAGGCCAGGGCCAGGCCAGGGCCAGGGCCAGGCCAGGCCAGGGCCAGGCCAGGGCCAGGGCTCAGGCCAGGCCAGGCCAGGCCAGGCCAGAAAGCCAGGCCAGGCCAGGGCCAGGGCCAGGCCCAGGCCAGGGCCAGGCCAGGCCAGGGCCAGGCCAGGCCAGGCCAGGCCAGGCCAGGGCCAGGCCAGGGCCAGGGCCAGGGCCAGGGCCAGGGCCAGGGCCAAAAGGCCAGCCAGGCCAGGGCCAGGGCCAGGCCAGGGCCAGGCCAGGGCCAGGGCCAGGGCCAGGGCCAGGGCCAGGCAGCCAGGGCCGAAGGCCAGGCCAGGACCAGGGCCAGGCCAGGGCCAGGCCAAGGGCCAGGCCGAAGAGGCCAGGCAGGCAGCCAGGCCAGCCAGGCCAGGCCAGCCACCAGGCTGAAACAGGCCAGGGCCAGGCCAGGCCAGGCCAGCCAGGCCAGGCCAGGGCTGTAACAGGCCAGGCCAGCCAGGCCAGCGCCAGGCCAGGCTGAACAGGCCAGGGCCAGGCCAGGGCCAGGCCAGGCCAGGCCAGGCCAGGCCGGGCCAGCCAGCCAGCCAGGCCAGGCCAGGCCAGGCCAGGCCAGGCCAGGCCAGCCCAGGCCAGGCCAGGCCAGGGCCAGGCCAGGCCAGGCGGGCCAGGCCAGGCCAGGCCAGGGCCAGGGCCAGGCCAGGGCCCAGGCCAGGGCCAGGGCCAGGCCAGGCCAGGCCAGGCCAGGCCAGGCCAGGGCCAGGCCAGGCCCAGGCCAGGGCCAGGGCCAGGCCAGGCCAGGCCAGGCCAGGCCAGGCCAGGCAGGCCAGCCAGGCCAGGGCCAGGCCAGGCCAGGCAAGCCAGGGCCAGGCCAGGCCAGGGCCAGGCCAGGCCAGGCCAGGCCAGGCCAGGGCCAGGCCAGGCCAGGCCGAGGCTAGGGCCAGGCCAGGCCAGGCGAAACAGGCCAGCCAGCCAGGCCAGGCCAGGGCCAGCCAGGGCCAGGCCAGGCTCAGGGCCAGGCACAGGCCAGCCAGAAAACCACAGGCCAGGCCAGGCCAGGCCAGAGCAAACAAAAAGGCCAGGCCAGGCCAGGCCAGGCCAGGCCAGGCCAGAGCCAGGGCCAGCAGGCCAGGCCAGGCCAGGCCAGGCCGAAGAAAAGGCAGAGGCCAGGCCAGGCCAGAGCCAGGGCCAGGCCAGGCCAGGCCCAGGCCAGGGCCAGGCCGGGCCAGGGCCAGGCCAGGCCAGCTGTCAGGCCAGCCCAGGCCAAAAGCCAGGCCAGGCCAGTGGCGAAAAAAGGCCGAAGAAAAAGGCCAGGCCAGGGCCAGGCCAGCCAGGCCAGGCCCAGGCCAGGCCAGCCAGCCAGGCCAGCCCAGGCCAGGCCAGGGCCAGGGCCAGGCCAGGGCCAGGCCAGGCCAGGCCAGGCCAGGCCAGGCCAGAACCAGGCCAGGGCCAGGCCAGGCCAGGGCCAGGCCAGCGCCAGGCCAGGCCAGGGCCAGAAGGCCAGGCCAGGCCAGGCCAGGGCCAGGCCAGCCAGGCCAGGCCAGGAAGCCGGGGCCAGGCCCAGGCCAGGCCAGGGCCAGGCACAGGCCGGGCCAGGCCAGGCCAGGCCGAAAAGGCCAGGGCCAGGGCCAGGCCAGGCCAGGCCAGCCAAGGCCAGGGCCAGGCCAGGCCAGGCCAGGCCAGCCCAGGCCAGGCCAGGCCAGGGCCAGGGCCAGGCCAGGCCAGGCTAACAGGCCAGGCCAGGCCAGGCCAGGCCAGGGCCAGGCCAGGCAACAGGCCAGGGCCAGGGCCAGGGCCAGGCCAGGCCAGGCCAGGCCAGGGCCAGGCCAGGCCAGGCCAGGCCGAAAGAAAGCCAGGCCAGGCCAGGCCAGGCCAGGCCAGGCCAGGCCAGGGGCCAGGGCCAGGCCAGGCCAGCCAGGGCCAGGCCAGAAGCCAGGGCCAGGCCGGCCAGGCCAGGGCCAGGGGCCAAGCCAGGCCAGGGCCAGGGCCAGCCAGGCCAAATACCAGGCCCAGGCCCGGGGCCAGCCTGGAAACGGCCAGGCCAGGCCCAGGCCAGGGCCAGGCCAGGCCAAAAAGGCCAGGGCCAGGCAGGCAGGCCCGCCAGGGCCAGCCAGCGGCCAGGGCCAGGCCGAGGGCCAGCCCAGGCCCAGGCCAGGCTCAGGGCCAGGCCAGGCCAGGCCACAGGGCCAGGCGCTAGGCAGGCCAGGCCAGGCCAGGCCAGGCCAAAAGCCAGGGCCAGGCCAGGCCAGGGCCAGGCCAGGCCAGGCCAGGGCCAGGCCAGGCCAGGATAGGAAGAAAAGGCCGAAGTAAAAGGCCAACAAGGCCAGGGCCAGGCCAGGCCAGAAGAGGCCAGGCCAGGGCCAGCCAGGCCAGAGAAAGCCAGGCCAGGCCAGGCCAGGCCAGGGCCAGGAGCCAGGGCCGTGGGCCAGGGCCAGGGCTGAAAAACAGGCCAGGCCAGGCCAGGGCCAGGCTGAAACAGGCCAAAGGCCAGGCCAGGGCCAGGGCCAGGCCA